>NC_080392.1:22083214-22133214 GCF_028751815.1 Salvia miltiorrhiza | reverse complement strand
CCCCAGCCTCGCCGATCTCTGTAAATTCGGCCACGCAACCCTAACCCCAACCGACATCTTCTCCGGCTAACCCCTACACAATCGCACAGATCTGAAGTCTAAGAAGACGCAGAATTTGAAGGGAGGCGGCGCAAAGATTTGGGGTGGAGGGCTAACAGGCTCTGGGAAGGGGGAGGGGACGGCGCCGAGGGTGGGGAGGGGGAGGGGGTGGCGAGCGCGGGACTGGTGGCAGCGGCGGTGGTGGGTGGGGGGAGGGGAAGTTAGGGGTGGGGGAAGGGGGAAGAGGGAAGGGCATTGGTTTCGATTTTTGTTTTCTTTTTTTTGTTTATGTTTTTGTTTTTTTATGCCACATGTAAAAAAAATGTCTAGGTGTCAATTCTGGCTGCCACCTTGTCGATTCCGGCTGCCACCGTGTCATTTCCAGCGCTGGCGAAAGAAAAATCCGGTCATCGGACAAAAACGAGACAAAAATGAAAGGTTATGTATTTAAAAGCATATTTTTTAAATTAGGAGCAAAAACCAATTCCGTGAAAACGTTATGGATTTACAGGCAATTAACCCTAATAATAACAACAACAACAACAACAACAACAACAACAACAATAATAATAATAATAAGGGTTAATTACGCCAAAAACCATGAATTTTGGGCTCATTTCCAAATTTTCCATGAACTTTTTTTTTTTATATAAAAAATTCCCTGAATTTAAGGGGTTGAACAATTTTTCCATGCTTTTTTGCTCCAGTGAAGCTCCAAGCTGACGTGTCGCTTACGTGATAATACCAAGTTGACCTGTCGTCTACGTGGTAATACCGAGCTGATGTGGCACGTACGTGGCAGAGCAGAGTCGGCAGAGCTGAGTCGTAGAGTCGGGCAGAGTCAGTAGAGCTGCCTCTGGCAAGGCTTAGTCAGCTCTGGAATTGAAGAATACTTTGCTCTGGAATTGAAGAATACTTAGATCAGCTCTGGAATTGAAGAACTCTGCCGCCGCCCCGCCGCCCTTCTCCACCACCACACCTCTTTCTCCATCGGCCTCCCCCACCACCATCACCAGATCAGCCGCCCCCTTCGCTCCTCCACCCCCATCACCAGAGCTCCGCCATCGTTGACCACCATCTCCTCCTACATCGCTATCATCTTCTTCGATGAGCCTGGGGCCTCCATTGAAGGAATCAGATGGGTGAATTGAAAATTTATCGATTTGGGGAATGGGTTTCCTTTAATTGTTGGGAAATTTTCGATATTGATCTTGTGTGTGTGTGTGTTAGCATTGCTGGTGTTGAAAATCAAGCAAATAGACAGAAAATTAGGGCTCTGCGTTGGGGGTGGATCGAATGTAGCCGTTTCCCTCCGATGTAGTCACTGCGGATTTCTTTCTGACGACGATGGTGGTGGCGTCTTTGGGAGTGGACGAAGAAAGAGCAGTAGATAGAAAATTAGGGCTCTGCAAGACTGAGGGCAGGGGTGGTCCGGTGGGTGGCTCCTCGCCGGAGTTCAGAGATGAGAAGACGGGGGCTGGAAACGACGTAGTATTACGAGTATCAGATGACGTCGTTTCTTCACATCGTCGCCGGTGCCATGTCAGCTTTCAGATGACTTAAATGGTGCCAAGTCAGCACTCAAATTGGGGGTAGCTCAAAATCATGGCAAAATTGTTCACGCCCTTAAGTTCATGGAAAATTTGATTAAAAAAAAAGTTCATGGAAAACTTGGAAATGGGCCCAAAGTTCATGGTTTTTGGCGTAATTAACCCTAATAATAATAATAATAAGAACAACAACAACAACAACAATTTCTCTCAAAAAAAAAAAAAAAACAACAACAACAACAATAACAATAACAATAACAATAACAATAACAATAACAATAACAATAACAATAACAATAACAATAACAATTAACAATAATAAGAACAATAACAATAAGAACAATAACAACAACAATAATAATAATAATAATAACAATAATAATAATAATAAGAACAACAACAACAACAACAACAACAACAACAACAACAACAACAACAACAACAACAACAACAACAATAATAATAATAATAATAATAATAATAATAATAATAATTAGTTTAGGGGAGACTAATTACATAAGTAATGGTGGAATAAGGTGGGCCCAATAGGTAAAATGCAGTAATTTTAAAAGTAAGGAAGGGTAAATATGTCCAAAAAGCAGAGCGTGAACTTGTTTTTTGGACAAAAATTTAGAGGCAAGTGTGAACTTGTTTGGACGGAGGGAGTATTTATTATGGACGAACGAAAATGACAAAAAAAAAAACCACACTTACTGTGGACGAATGAAAATAACAAAAGACTATATTTATCGTGCACACATGGAATATAATATATTGTTCAATAAAATAAATGTATTAAATATTTTTTAGGTTGTATCTTGAATCACACGAATTTATACAACACATATCATACTTTTACTTTATAAAATAATTTTTATTTTTTGAACAAACAAAATATTATAGTATATACTAAAATTAGGCTCTGGGATATTGAAACAAAATACTGATTCTTGTGTTGATAGTAAAAAAAAATATTTGCATTTCTTAATGAAAGACAAGAATTATCTACAAATTTTTACTTATATTTGAATCAGCAGCCAAAATTACTCTTAGGCTGTATTTTCTTTGATAGATAAATTTATCATGAAAAATGAGGAATAACAAAAATTATGCCTTTAAATACTTTATTTCTTTTTACTTATTTTCTAAAGAATAGAGAAGTTCACCATTTTTCATTCCTTATTTTCACTTCAAGGAAAGATAATATTATCATTTCATTTTTGGTATGAGAAGAAGGAATGAAAAATTGTGAACTTAATGGCATAAATTTTTGTTATCCCTCATTTTCCAATGATAAATTTAACCATAAAAAAGAACACGCCCTTAATGAAATAAATTTAAAGAATAAGAGCATCTCTAATGCATTAATTCTAAGAGAGGCTCTAAGGAGATGGTCCCCACCTTAGAGCCTCCACTCTCTAATGCATTGGCTCAAAGGGTGGTGACATTGGTAGGACCCAACCTAGAGCCTCATTTAGTGTCACATCAGACCCACATCAAAAGTTTAAACTTACCAACTTTTATAAACTTATCTCTCCAACAATAAACCTACAAAATCAATTCCATTGTGGGTCCTATCATATCTCTTAGTATTATATGTGTGTGTGTGTGTGTGTGTGTTTTCATCAATTTAATTGTATATTTTATTTAAATTATGCAAGACAATTATATACGTAATTTAATTTAATTAGTTGTATATAATTGCGCATATTATTCATCAAAACAACTTGAAATTAGAAATTAAAGGTGACTTTTCATAATTGAAAATACAAAATTCAAACTGAAATTACATAAATAAAAGTAGAAATACATAATTAAAATTAACAAAATCACCAATTACGCTTTGCTTTAATACTTGCCACAATCATGGAATGAATGTCGAATTCTTCATCTATCATTCCGCTAGTGTCCATTCTAATTGTTTGAAATTCTTTCAACATAAGCTCTCCATCAGCGCGCTCAAACTCTTTCGTTTTAATTTCCAATATTTTTTCCCACTTATTATTTGATTCTTCAACCACTTTACCTTTTCCTCTTGATTTGTCGAGTTTCTTTGCTCGTTGCCCCGTTGGATGTCTCCGAACTTTAGGCATGCCTTCTGTTGAAGTGTGACTGTCCTACTCGGATGTCTTAGCTTTCTTATTGGTAAGACGAACCATTTGTTGTAGAGCCCATTTTTCTAAATCTATCATTTTTTTCCATACGTGCTGGTACTTGAACTCCTTTTTTTAAGTTTATGCTTCGCCACTTTTCTAATGTAGCGTCTAGAACATCCTTGTCACTTTGGCCACTAGCTCGATTTTCATAAATGTTATTGTACCAACCTAAAAAAATATTAACACCAGGCATTATATGATAATAATGAGATTTAATAGCTTCCCATTTTCAGGGTTCTGAGCTCTCTGACCTTGCTGCGTTGTAATAATCGACAGTCTTTTCCCAGAATTCTTTATTTTTTTGTGCATGTTTTTCGCTAATTTCTTAATTCACCGCAAGTGCACGGGTGCAATTGTGTACAGTAGCAAGTAAGGTCATATTCCATACAGACTGATTATAATTAATTACTATCCTAAATTATCTTTCTCTATCGGGAGAACAAATAAAGATTGGTTTGGTTTAACGCAAAGAAAATAAATAAACTGAAAAATAAATAAATCAAGCTGACAAAGATAAAATAAATGGAAATAAAATATCTCAATGCAAAGGTTTCAACAGATTTAGATAATCCAACAGATTCAATTCAATAAGCCAAGATAAATTTTCCCAAGAAAATCTCAATTCTAGTCTATACTCACTCCCGTGACATACAAACCGTTGATTACATGCAAGGCTACCGTTCCCGAATCACTCTTAAACATGCAACTCCAAAAATTCCTTAGGATTAATGTCCTCACACTTATCTCAAGCTCTCTCGCTAATATCAACAAGTGTGTTTAATGTTCTTAGTTCAGGTAATAATTACCATCTCCCGATATCAAATTAAAACCTAAGATTATGCAAAAATTGGTGATTAGACAATTAAGCAATCAACATACACAAGAACATAAAAAGGATAATAAATATTGAATTATTGAATCAAATAAAAGTCAGAAAATCATTATCTGCTTACTTCCTAAGCCGTAGGATAAAATTGTTCTAGCCACCCATAAACATATGAACTAGAATAAAAATATAAATAAAGTAAATGAACATTCAACAAATAAACCGTAAGAAAAATTGTGAATCTTCAGTTCTTGCTCTTTAGGTCTTCTTCGTCTGTCTCTCTTCAACTCTCAGAAAAGTAGAATATGAAAAAAAAAAAAAAAAAGGTCTCTACAATATGTTTTTGGGGAGTATTTATATGTCATATGTCTCAAAACATAGGTCAAAATTATGTAGGATCAAAAAATAGCTGAAAAACTAAAAAAACGCGCAAAAATCGAGCAAGCAGACGGCCCGAGACGTGACCGCGTGACCAGCCTGCATTCGTCTTCGTATTACCCGCGGTCAAGCCGGTGGCCGCGGCCGGACCACGGGGTCCTGAAAGTTTTGCGCAGCGATTTTGTTTTGGCTCGTTCTTCCTCGACCAATGTCCGATTTTCGATCCATTTGCGCTCACGAACTTGTATCGAGATGAACTTCAACTTCTATGCACATCATTTTTCCATATTAAGCTTCCATATTCCTGAAAATTCATTCAAACAACAAGAAAGTAACAAGTTCTCGACAATAAACCAATATATATTCAAATAAACCATCAAATACACAAAACTCTCACAACTAAGCATCAAATATGACACACCAAGAGATAAAAATGCATGTTTATCACATGTCCAACTATAGAGAAATTGTTGATGGTGCCCTAAGCTTGTGCAAGATAAATCTCCTCTGCAACTAATCATTTTCTCTTCGATTTTTTGTGCCTATGGGAATTTTGACGACATCATCATCATCAGTGAAGTTAATTTTTGTGGAGTGTGATGGAAATTGAAAGGCAAAAGGTTGAGAAGCGAAGGGTTGAGAATTGAAAGAGTGAGCACCAAAATGTTGAGGGTTGAAAGGTAGAGAACCTAACGATTGCTCATTAAATGCATGTTGTGGTGTTGGAGGAGAAAAAGATTGATATTGTAGTGGCATTCCATATTAGGGATTGAATACGGAGGTATCACATTCGAATCAATAGGAAAATTTGGTGCATAAAGATACATATTATATTTTGAATTTTGTATAGGAGAATAATTAGAATTTTGGGAGCTTAAATTTTGAGAACTTGAATTTCCTTGCATATTGAGATTGAAGAATGAAAAGTTTGATAGAGATAGATGTGGTGCATGAGGCATTTATAGACCTTGCATTATTGAAAAACCATTCATAAATTTCGCAGTCAAATAATGGTCTATTACAATATATTTTACAAAAGTATCACATTAATTGGACTGGATGAGTAGTGCAATAACTTTTGCAGAAGTATCACATGGTATTGTTTGGACTAGTGCAATAGCTTTTGCAGAAGTGTCACAAGGTATTGGTTAGACTAGTGCAATAGCTTTTGCAGATGTATCACATGGTATTGTTTGAATTCATTCAATAGCTTTTGCAGAAGTATCATATGGTATTGTTTAGACTAGTACAATAGCTTTTGAAATGACATAAAATAATAGTGTTAGGTCTGGAGGGTCTCGAATAGGTGTATGATAACACTCATTTTTCCATGGTTTTTAGTGTTCATATAATGTCATTTTTATAAGGAATTGAGTGTTGGATGATTGATTTGTGCTTTTATTGCTTTATCTTGTGAACTATGTTACTTGCTCGAACTTTGATGAATTTTACAGGATTTTCGAGATGGAATTTGGAAATATTGTCAGAAATAGAAGTTTTAGTTCGTCTCAAGAGGAGTTCGTGAGCGCAAACGGTTCGCAAATCCGAGTTCGGACGAGGAAGATATGGCCGAAACAAGAAAGTCGCGCACAGCAGTGAATAGTGCCGGACGGGAATTTCCGAATTTTCGGGATTTTGAGGGATTTTCGGATTTTATCAGTATTTTCGAGCTCTACACTGTATTTATCTCCTGTGCCTATATATAGGTCCTTTCCCTGACCTATTAGACACATCTTTTCACATCTCTTTACCTCTTTTCATATTTTTCAGTTTTAGACTTGAGGATTTTAATGCTTTCATAGATTAGATTTCTTTTCCTGCAAGATTCAAGATTTAAGCTGTTCATCCAGAATTTCTTCCGGGTTTTATCTATTTTATTTATT
This sequence comes from Salvia miltiorrhiza, assembly GCF_028751815.1. Taxonomy (NCBI): domain Eukaryota; kingdom Viridiplantae; phylum Streptophyta; class Magnoliopsida; order Lamiales; family Lamiaceae; genus Salvia; species Salvia miltiorrhiza. The sequence goes on along the minus strand of NC_080392.1, from coordinate 22,126,382 downwards.
TCAATTGCTTTCTTTTATTTATGCTTTTATTTTATTTTATGATGTCCAGCTAGTTCTTTCATCTGAACCTAGGGTTTGTACATAGCTGATTAATTATGTGTGTATGATTTATTGATATCAATTTGCCTTCCAACTTGTGATTCATGATTTCTGGTGCTTAATTTCTTGTGAATTATTTGGCCAATAATTTACATGTCTAGCTGTTCAGTTTGAGTCTTGAATGCGATAATTGTTCAACCGATTCAGGAATGCATGTTATAGTAGTAGCCTTGACACTTGAATGGGATAGGTGAAACTATAGGGAGCTATTCTTTGTGTACGCTTGGGAGTTAATTTATTCCTTGGAGTCTTGGATGTGAAGGGGGGTAAATTAATCTACTTTCATAGGTGTTCGTTAGAGAAGCTTGTGAATAGTTTTGTGATCTCTCATCAGGGTTGGATTAAATTGGTAATTGAATCAATAGGTTAAATGCATGTAGTTAATTAGTAAAAGTACATCCCTAGGGTCAGAGTCTTTTATTATTTGAATTTCCTAAGTGTTTTTATTTGTTATTTGCGTTTTAGTAAATCAATCTTTATTTTCGTTTTCCTGTCTACTATTTTAGTTTGTTTAGGAGATAGCTAGAGTGATTTCGATTTTTCAGTCCCTGTGGATACGATACTCGGTTACTTTTTACTTGCTACAATTGCCTGTGTTAGTTGCAGTATTTGTTGCTAAGAAATTAGTGATCAGTGTATGAGGGGGGCGAATACACTTATAGGCTATTTTTGAAAATGAAACTTGAAACACAAACTGTTACAACCCTTTCAGTTAAAAGAGTTTTAGCAAGGTAAAGGTTGTTGACTGATACTGAATACTCTTCAGTAAGGAGTTATCAGTTAAGTCAGAAACTTTAACTGATACACGTAAGGCTTCAGTCAAGTTTGTTAAACAGAGAGATATTATGAATCTTACTGACTATCCGGAGATAGATCAGTTAGACTAATAACACACGCAGCGGAAAACTTTTGTTTCGAAATAGCCTGTGAGATATATCACCTTGTCAGAAGTTAAGTTTCTCTTTGCAGTTAATCAGTTTTCAGTTTAAGAAAATTTGAACACAAGCAAGAAGGTAAGTACTGAAAGCTGTAAATAACACAGAGATTTTTACGTGGTTCGGAAAACACTTCCTACATCCACGGTCAGTTGATCAGACCGACAACTTCACTGGGCATGTGCTTACGGGTGCACAGTAAACTTGGGCGTGTGCTTACGGGTGCACAGCACAAACTTGGACAATTGAAGATCCTATCTTCAGTACCAACACACCTGGTTGGATTTCTCACTCTTAGTGCACACTGGGCACTAAGATCTCTTCGGAGATAGAGTACTGGTTTGAACTCCTTACAACTTAAACTCTCGATTCGGTCGATTGAAAAGATGTTCAAAAACTTGCCAACTAGATTACAAAGAATAGGTTCTCTGTAATCAGTTATACCTAGGCTTTGGGTATACAATATTTGCCTAAGTTATAAGAGAATGTATGTAATCAGCAGTGACTGATTTTTGTCTTTGTGATTCTCTTCTTCGATTCAAACTTTGGAATGGCTTTGAATGCTGAGTAATGAATTCGACAGCGTTTCAGCTTATGTAGTTGAATCGGTGAAGATTGAAGTGATCCTCGAACTCTATTTAAAGGAGACGTCTTGAATAGATCCGTTGGCAGAAATGGTCTTCAAGAATTCTTCCGTTAGAGAGTAATTTGAACTTGGGCTGAGGCTTCAATCTTCGAGGTTCCTTTGTTTGGTGAGAACGGCTACTTTGAAGAGCATGAGATAGGACATCTCTTAAAAAGGTAGTCACCAAAAGGAGTGACCTCTGCAGAGAAAAGACGATCCTTGAGATCTCTGCATTTAATGCGGCTATACTTCTGGAGTGTGTGGCTTCCTTTAAACTTTAGAGGTTCAGTCTGAGGAAGAATGTTTAACTGATACTTGACTTTAGTATCAGTCCGCTGAATCCACGTGGCTCGCATTAAATGATCATTCGTAACTGATTCTTGGACTGGTTAGTCAAATATCAGTATTTGACTTTGCCTTAATTGTTACATCAGTCGGCATCTTCAGTCTTCAGTCATTCGGCTTCAGTCTTCAGTCTTTAGAACAACAACTAAACTAAAAAAAGAACTCTAACACATGAGTTCAAACAGTTCTAGTCTATTACAAGAGAAACCTATTGATTTTGGTATCATCAAAACTAGGATTAGGATATTTCATTAAGTTTCCAACAAATAGAAACTTCATAATTAAAATTGAAATTACATATATAACTAAAGTGCCCAAATATGCTCAAGCAAATCAGCTCTAAGTTGGTGATGTGTTTCCTGATCTCATAACTTGTTGTAATTACTAAGATATGCTTGAAATTCTTAGCTAGAACTCATGGCTATTGTTGTTGAATGAGATGTGTCTTCTTCAAACCATGTGATTGCTTCTTTATCCCAGGTTTGGATCCGTATTTTTAATTTACCTCATGAGTATTGGCACCCGGAGGTGCTTTCGGGTATTGCTCGACAATTGGCACCCATTTAGTTGTTGATGGTATATTTGCGCATGCTGTTGTGGGTCATTTTGCTAGAGTTTTGGTCGAGATGGACGTGTCTAAGGCTGTGCCTGATTATTTTGATGTTAAATGCGGTGATCGTGTTTTTATGGTTGAGTTTGGATATGAGGACCTACCGTATTATTGTCACTCTTGTTGTGTTGTTGGCCATGCTACTAACTCTTGCAGAAGGGCTAAAGAGGGCAAAGACACTATGTTCAGACAAATGCTAAGGGCAAAGGGGCCGAAGCGACCCTCGGCCAGCAGTAGCGCTCTGATTGGCGCCAGGTGGGACCTAAACCTGCTTCTCTTGAGGTTGTTGCTACTGATGAGGGGGGGATTCCGATTCCCACGACTCGTGATCCTTCACTCTGGGATGATGAGATGGATTTTCCCCCGAACCAGGATGGCCCACTCGTCGGGGGAGGTTGTCTCTTTGCAGGTTCAGAAGGAAGCTACGGCCAGGGCTGCCCTGCGGCAAGACCTATCTCCTCCGACTGTTGTTAGAGGCCGAGCTTCAGATATTTGCGCCTCTCATGCCAATTCTTTTGTTGTACTTGAGTCTTTAATCATTCAGGATAGCCAGGGTGGAGAGGATATGAAGATAGCGGGTGGTGAGATTGTTCCACCCCAACAACAAACGGATACTGCTATTGTACCCGAGATTGATACTGTTACCTCGACGCACTGTAGCAACCCTGATCTGGCTTTGATTGTGACGCCAGGAAAGGCGATGATGGAGGATCCCCCCATAACTCGCGGCCGAGGGCAACCGAAGGGGGCTTCCAAGAAGGGGAAGGTTCCTGATTCCTCTATCAAACACCGACTCCGGCGTATAATCAAGAATGGTATGTCTTTGGATTTCCAAAAAGCAGCAGGGCGTGCCGCTTTGCAGGACACCATTCTTGACACTTCGTCGCCGGTGGAGTTTTTGAATAAAGTGCAGCATGCTCAGTCTAGCGAAGCGATCCTACAAAACTTTGTGATTCACTCTTCTTCCAAAACTATGTCGGCAGTGGTCTCTACAACAAAGAAAAAATGGGGAGATATGTTGGACGATGAAGATGCTGGGGACGAGGACGTCTTTTTAAATTTTTCCTCATAGTCTTTGTTTTCTTTATATTCGACTACCCGTGGTCATTTGCTGGTGTTTTTAACGTGGTTTTTTTGTTTTGCTTTTAGACGGATCATTTGTGACCTGACCCTTTGTTAGCGTCTGTGCTCTCAAGGGTCTTTCGGTCTCTTTTTTCTTTTTAATAAAATTTCTATTTCAGCATATTATGCAAGATAATACATGTGAGAATAATTTTTCTCATGTCATGGACGTGATAGGAAAGAACAAGATTTCTAATTATCGCCCACCGAGATTGGAGCACTCCAAACGCGCGCTCCAATTCCTTTCTTGCAGCTTCTTGTCTTTCCATGAATATCATTCTTTTTGGATCCTTAGGGTATGGAAAGCTCTTAACAAATGAAGCCCATTCGGGATAAATGCCATCTGTTAAATAATATCCAAAATTATACGACGTACCATTCACCGTGAATTGAACTTGTGGGGAATTTCCATGCAAAACAGCATTGATAAAAGGTGATCCATGGTGAACATTTATATCATTATTGGATCCTGCTTGCCTAAAAATGCATGCTATATCCACAAGTCTGCAGACACCACAACTTCAAGAATGACAGTCGGGACACCATAGTCTCCTAGACTATATTGGCATTTCCAAGCGACTGGACAAGTCCTCCATTCTTAATGCATACAGTCGAGACTCCCCAACATTCCAGGAAATCAATGCATTTGCTCATGAAGTTGAAGCAAGCGTTGAATGCCATCTTGATTGGGACTTCTCAAGTATTGAGCTATGAAAACCTCAATGACACATTGACAAAAATTGGCTAGATAACTTGAGACAGTTCTGTCGCCCATCTGTATATATTCATCAAGTGAATCACATGGACATCGATGTCGTGCACTTTTGGAGTGGTGATAAGTCAGTCCTTCCAGTTGCATCTCGCCTCAATTTGAACTCATCTGAGTGGTTTCCAACGCATGAACAATGCGAAGGAATAACTCCCTTCACATTCAAAATCGACGATGGAATGTATCCGCGCCAAACGTGAGAACATCGGCGAAGAAATCCTTGATAAGACGCTCATGTCCGCTTTCACGATCTCGCTCAACATATTTTCAACGGGCTCATCTTCTTGATAAACTATGAGCTGATTCTTCATCTTTTTCATCAGCAATAGCAATCATCTCTCGTTCTATATCATCTTTCATTGTTTCACGAACCACAGTCTTAAGCATTTTTTTTATTTGATCTTGACTTCGTGAGTTGGACATTTTGAAAAAAAAATAGAATAAAGAAATAAACACAAAGAAGAGGAGATGAGTTATGATTTACAATACTTGAGAACTTGAAGTATATATAGATAAGAAAACTAAAATAAAAATAATTACAAAAATTAAAAACTAGTCGTTCAGATTTAATACTCCATCCGTCTCATAAAATATGAACAATTGGGAGTGGCACGGATCTTAAGAAATATTAGTTGAGAGTTATTGTGAGTGGAAAATGGGTCTCACTTTATAAAGTGTTGTGAGAGTAGTGAGTTAATTGAGGAAAAATAGTAGTGGCCATGATGGTTTTTTTGTGAATAAGTATGAAAATGAGGGATAAAAATAAGGGGATAGTGTATAAAAATAGAAATGTTTATGTTTTTGCGAGACACCCCAAAATGACAAATTATTCATTTTTTATGAGATGGAGGGAGTAGTTGTCTCGTCTGACATTTTAGTTTGATGCATTTCCAACTATTACACATTAAAAAAATTATACATAAAACAAAACAAAAGGTTATAACATTAAAAGAAAAAAAAAGTAAAATGATGCAAATTGGCCAACAAGTGTCGGTTGCAAAAAAAATTATAGAATAAATTGGCTAACAAGTTTGGCAAACAACGAATATTTAAAATATAAATGAAAGAAAAATTGAAATAAAGCTAACTTTTCAGTCAGGGTCCACTTTTTCCTTGATTTATGTGTTTGGTTGGGTTCTATGTTTGAGAGCCAACTTTGAAAACTTATGCTAACACATCAACTTGCAATGATATGGAGCTAGCTCCCAACTCTTTAAATTTGGTAAGGAGTTACCAATACCACCACCCTAAGAGAGGTTCTAATTTCTCAATTTTCATTTTATTACATTTTAACTCTTCAATTTTCAAATCCAACATTTCATTTAAATTCAGGCTGTGAGAGAGAATGTGCTCATCCTCGAAGTTGACTTCGCCGCTGTAGAAAGCTTCATGTAATATCTCAGTCGTGGCGCCGTCAGCAGCTTTCTTCCTTGCTACTTCTTTTTTAGCTCGAGCGTCAACTTCACCTTTAGCTTGAGCAGCTTCTTCTACACATGTTCTGTTTGCCGCTTTCTTGTTTCCTAGCTCAGCCGCATGCGCTTCTTCTTCTTCTTCTTCAAATAATCCGTGCAAATGCGCGTTTCCATTAAAGGGAGTATCGCATTTCTTAGTCTGAGGGGTCTGTTTGCAATTTAGCTAATGCAGAAGGTTTTAGTTGTGCAATTAAATCATTATATCGTGACCGTTGGATCTAATCACACATCTGAGATTTAAAGTGGCAGAGGGAGTTAGTTATTACTAATTCTGGGATCTCATCTTCTTCCCTAAGCTTGATTTGCAGACTGTGTGCGAGAAAGGGAAATAGAGAGAATAATTTCTGCCATTCAAAGCTTGTTTCTGGCAATAGTTTTTCTTCTTGGTGATATGTTTCTCTTGTAATCAAAGTTGGATTGTTGAATAAAGTGAATCTCAATTTTCTTGGCCTGTGGATGTAGGTTGAAAAATCGAATCACGTAAATCCTTCTTGTGTCGATTTCTTTTGCCATTTTTCGCCGATTGCTTAACAAGTGGCGCCGTCTGTAGGAAGGGAGACCACGATCAGCGATAAGATGCCGATGCCAAGAGTTGAATCAGGAAGTTTATTGTGAAAAATGATTTCGCTTTTTGGCGGATTAAAATGTGCGCACTCTTATCACAGCAGGGTTTGGCAGCTGCGTTGAAGGTTGATGATGTCTCATCCTCATCTCTGATATTGACTCAAAGGAGAAAATTGATGCAGCTGTAGAGACAGATCTCAAGAGAGCTAAAATGCGGATAAGGTGTTGTGAGAGGTGGCAAGGGAACAATCTGCAGCAGCTGTTTGGACAAAGCTTGAGTCGATTTATATGACCAAATCAGTACTAGCCAATCGACTCTACTTAAAGCAGATGTTGTATTCTTTCAAAGTCTTGGATGCTAAACCTTTGGAATATCATCTTGAAGCATTTAACAATATTATTGATGATCTTGAAAATGTGGATGTCAAAGTTGAGGATGAAGATCAAGCAATCATCATGTTGAATGCACTACCTCTCTTATATGATCACCTTAAAGGTGTCATGCTATATGGGAGGGAAAATGACATCTCAGTTGGGGAAGTATAGACAGCTTTGAAGGCCAAAGAGCTCCAGAAAGCATCAAGCTCATCAACAAAGGCCAAAGACATTGTTGGTGAAGGCTTATCTGTGAAACAGAAAGATGGAAATTCAAGAAGACCATTATTGATTAGAAATGAATTTTCATACACAAACTTGTTATCATTGCAAGAAACCTGGACATTGGAATAGCGATTGTTTGATTTGGAAGAGAAATAAAAAACAATCCAACTGCAATGGAAAGCAGGGGCAGAAGGAACCTGAAGAATGTGATGTTGCAGAAGCTTTAAATGTGATGGAGAATCACATTGATCATTAATGGATTTTGGATTCAGGATGCTCTTTTCATATGCGCCCAGAAGAGGATTGATTTTCTGAGCTTGAGCATCATGGAGCTGGATCTATTTTGCTAGGTAATAATCAGTCATGTGCAGTAAAAAGGATAGACAGCATAAGGTTCAAACTTCATGATGGAAGTATAAGAACTTTGCTGGATGTTAGATATGTTCCTAGCCTTAAGAGAAGCCTCATTTCTCTTGGAACTCTGAAAAGGAAAGGGTACTAGTGGAGCTCAACTAAAGGAGGCATTATAATGATAAAGCATATTCTTATTGTTAAAAGTTGTGCACGGTGCAACTGGTTGCACCCATGACCACCTCAATGCAATTTGGATGTAATTTAAAAGTTGTGGATCTGTCCCACTTTATTGTTAAAGCATATTCTTATTTATCTCTCATTATTTACTCTTCTTAAGAGCACCCACAACCGTGATTCCCTAAAGGGGCTCTTAGGTGGTCCCCACCTTTTAAGAGACCCTTTCCCATAGTGGAACTCTCTACATCCGGATTCTTAAATTTTAATTTTTGTTTTATATTTATTTTAAAAGCCTTTCTAAATCAAATTAAACCTTGAATTTAAAAACATAAATTTCATTAAAATTAAAATTGAACATTACATTAATTAAAAAAATACATTAAAATAAAAAATAAACCCTACATTAATATAAAAATAAAATTACAATAAATATAGAATTCACCATCCTTAGCTTTGGCGAATTGCCGCAACCATCTTTTCATGAAACTCTAACTCGATTGGAGTCATTCCCGACGTATCCTTGCCTATGAGGATGGAGCCGGCTAGGTCCCGTTGCGTTTGAGAGAAAATATTCATGATTTTGACCATGTTTTTGATGGACACGGCCGCTCTTTTTTTATTCTCCCCTTCGGCCAATGTCTCGCCCTTCTTCTTCCATTTCCCCTTGTCTCTTTTCGCCGTTTTTTAGCCTATAGGCCTTGTTGTGATACTCGGCTCCAAGGAAGTTGTCATGTAGCCGCCATCGGATCACTTTGAATATTTGGTGGAGTGGATGTTGTCGCCGAGTGACACGAATCTTTGAGACTCACGCAGAATACGCCAAGCGTGGGGACATTTAAATACACCACGTGCTCGATATGATACATTTCTTGCGCCGCCGTAGTGATTTGGTCATCGCTCATGTTGCTCCCTCAATTGGCTTGACATTTTTCGTATATTACCTCTCACACCTTGACGTCCTTTTGGACTCGTTGGAAGTGCGACTTAATTTGCTTCACGTCGTGTGGAATGATGTTGGGAGGTTGTTGATCGTTGTACTTCGTCACAATTCCTCCCCAATAGGCGCGAGAGCCTTTTTTTGATCGGCTCCCTTGATGGTGTTTAGCGTGGCCTCGGCCCACAAAGTACATATGAGCATCGTCTCCGTCATAATACAACCACCGCGTTGCTTGGTGGTTGTCTCAGCGATATCATCGTCTTGAACAAAAATTTTGTTCAAGTTTATTTCCTCAAGGCCCGCTGGAGTGAAGACGTTTGATTCTTGAGAGAATGGCGCCAATTTTTTTCGAGGGTTGTTGTTCCATCAATTTTCCCAATCATACTCCATTTTTTAACAAAACAAAAGAAAAGAAAGATAAATTGAAGATGAGGAGTAAAATGAAGAAGATGAAAATTGTATGAATTGAATGATGAAGAGTGTAGTATTTATAGAAGAAAAATTAAGAATAAGAATAATTAAGAAAAATGAAGAAAAAGAAGAATTTCTTTGAATGGCAACTACTCTTTCACAATTGAACAATACTTTTTTTCAACAATCTGCCTTCTCCATATTTTTGTAGAATTTTTTTTTTCTTTTTTCCTATTGGTTGTGCCTCTCACGCATCACTATCTCATCGTCCGCACCGGGCTTGCCCCCTACATTGTGCGTGCTCTTATTAAGTTATAAAATATCATTGTATTGCCTAAATCTCTATTTCTTAATTCACGTGTCCTAATTTTTTGGGACGTTATTATGAGATATAAAAATAAATATAAAAATATTTATTGTGCATTACGCGAGTGTAAATGTTAGTTCAAATTTAAAAAAAACTTTGAAATGAACTATCTAGTATAAGACTATGTCGAAGTAAAACATGTAATTGTAGAATGCAACTCTAAATTCGTTCTGCAAATAGCAGAACAACATCACTTCTTCACTACCTGCTAATTTTTTTATTCGTTTTCTTTTAGGGATAATTTAAAAAAAGAGCCTAGCACAACTTATGCCCATACCTACACATTGACATTGTATTCGAGTGACAAACATAGAAATACTGTGGTATTGATTCTGTTCATGTAAAATTCAGAGAGCAGAACCTCCGACTATGGAGAAATCTGGGGTGTGCTCACTGTATACAACAATGGCCGACGGCGGAAGACGGCCGGAGCAGATATCGTGGACAGTCGAGAAGAGAGGGAAAAGCTCTAACCATCCCCGATGGCTTAAAACCTCGTGTACCTCTTTTGCAGTCGACACGCCCTAAAAAGTTTTCCAAAACAAGTAAGGGACCATTATTATGGAACAAACAAGGTAAGAAGTTTTTTTTTTTTTTTTATTCAGAATTACAAGAGTTATACAGTACACAAAGGTGAGAAAAACCGCACGCAGGTTGAACCACTACCCACACACAGGTGAAAAAACTACACCGCACACAGGCGAGATTGAACTCAAGGCCTCTCACAAAGGAGAGTCTTGGGTGCCTCAGTTTTGCCACCTGAGCTAGGCCTCATTGGCCAAACAAGGTAAAAAATTGATCAAGTACTACTTCATCCATTTCCAAATACGTGTCTTATGTGGAAATAAAATATCTCCAATTTATGTTTTTATTTCAAAAACCCTCATCTATGAAAAAAAGTTTAATTTGCATTCCACCTTACAGAATTCGGGTGATGAAATAACAGTCACATAGCCAAAATTTACATTATTCAATATAAAATTGCAGATAAAACCCTAAATCCTAATAAACCTCCAAAGAGTCTAGCGATGTGACTCATCACTTCATCGTCGAATTTTCAATTGAGGACTTTTGAAGTGAAAATGTAAGTTGGGCATATTTTTTGAAAAATATTAAAAGTTTAGGATGTAAACTACGATGTACTCCTTTTAGAAAAAAATTTAGATAGAAGACATCAAACTTCTTATTTTAACATTGTTCTCAATGTAAGTTCTTTAGTTGCTAGATTTTCCATGCTATTACTAAGGATAAAAAAAGTAAATATATCCACTTTCGTTAACGTTTTGTTACAGCAATGGATACTCATTTGAGGACGGAGTGAGCATATGATTATTTTCATGCAAACTGATAATACCTGTAGTTTCTGGCCCTGCAGCATCTCAGCTTCGAGCTCATCGAACGACCTCTTCCCATCGTTCCTAGCGAAAGCCTCGGCACATCTCCTATTCCTCCCCCCCACTAGTGATCCAAACAGAGTGTAGAGCGCGTCTTTTGTTATCAAATCTTCTATAAAAAGAAAGTATATGCCGTTTAGGACATAGATACATCGGTCATATACTTACAGCACGTCGTGATGAGATCTGCTACACCACAGCTCTCAAAGAAGGTACTATCCTTGACGGAAGGGAAGAGCAGCTTTGAGAAGGCCTTCATCTCTCTCAAACCGATCCTCATTATTGCAGCCTAGTAGAAACATAGTATGATCAATTTTGAGCTACAAATGATTTTGTAAAGAGAAAAATGATCTTCAGCATTTACCTTGGTGTTGTTCCCCATCTCCAACCCGTCAACGAACCCTGTAAAAAAACAGAAGAGTTATTCATCAAGAAAAATCACTAATAGAAGACAATGTCAATAGGATTGGAAGAACTAGTCTGTGCCTGCTGCAATAGCCACAACGTTTTTCAGTGTTCCACATAGCTCAACTCCTTCCACATCTTGGACCTATTCATATTTGTTCAACGTCATAAAAAAGCGAGTATATGTCACGTTGTTCTACCGGGCCATAGATATATTTTCTTTCAAAACTAAATTATTGATCAAAGAATAGACAACGTCCACTCACACACGAGACCATGAAGTAGGAAGTGTTGAATAGCTTAACCCATTTAACTGCCGTCTCTTTGTTTTTTCTGTATCCAACTGTGGCCTCACTAAACTTCTCCAACGCAATCTGCACAAGGAAACAACACATCTTTTGTCACATTCAATAAATCATCAAGTGCTAGCTAGATAAATAACCACGCTTGAGAGTTCAATAACTGGCCAATGACCTCGTTTGCAATGTTTGCACCCATCAAAACACAGCAATTGATTCCAAGTTGCTCAGATATGAGGGATGAGATCATGCATGGACCTTCCCTCTTGACTTCCATTCCTTTGATGAGCGAAATTGCTTCAGCATCGCTCCTTATCCTCCCTACAAGTCTTTTACAAATGCCCTCCATGAACTGATGGGGAGTCACAAATACTAACATGCTGGCATCCCTCACTACTCGATTGCAAATTTGGTCAAATCAGAAGTAACTAGACGAGCACGCAACAATATGGTAACCAACTAAAATTCCAACTTATATACCTGCATTTTCAAGATCAGGATCTGCAACAACATTTCTACCAAGCTTTATTCCTGGGAGATATTTAACGTTCTCCTGTCGAAGGAGACAATTTGACAGCAAGATGATCGAGATTAGTATTAGCACACGGGGCGTCTAGTGATGAAGAGAAAACCATTAACAACACATTACATTAGTTTTGTTGATGGCTTCAGAGAGCTTTTCACCAGTTGGCAGGGTCTCCTCAAACACCCACATTCTCACTTCATCTATTCAAATAAATAGAAAATAAAAAAACTCTACTCAACAACAAAATATATAGAAAAATAAAACTGCACTAACATCACCAAATGAGCAAGAGATAGACATGAAAAACACCAGAAGAAACAAGAGACTACTTCACCTCTATATTTTATGGCATTCTATTTAGTTTCATATATGAAATATAATTGCAAACTCAAACATTTACAACTCCAACCAAAACATTTATATTTTAAAGTTATAATTTCATATATGTTTGCAAATTGAAAATTATTGATTTTAGCTCCCTGCAGCTATATTTATGCATCCGCCACTTCCTATATCCTTGGAGCACTTTGCTTCTTCATAAGATTTTGACAATATTTACGTATTTATAAACGAAAACAAACAGTATAATGAAGCTTCTATGATCCTAAGTAATACTAGTAAAATATCAATTTTAGGATCTTTTTCTACATTTGGGTAAACTTTAGTTATGTAAGTAATTTTGATTTCCTTAATTCATAGGCGACAGCCCAATAGAAGCCATTGGGCCCAAAGTCCGATTGAGTTAAGATTAACATTTTCAAAATTGTTGGCCCGTTTAACATCTTTCAAATAATAATTCGTTACACTATCTGATGCATCTGATTTATTTTTTTAATGATTTCGACATACGTATATAAGATATGTCGAGTTCAATTCTCGCTGTCACGAGTTCTTCTAGAGGCCAAACTACTACAAATGTGTGAAAACTGGGGGTGTAGAACTGAAATTACCACGGCCCAAAACTTGAAAATATCGATACTAATATTTAATTTACACTCCATGAATAAATGAAAAAACAAAAATAAAATAAAAAATGTGAGAAAAATTACCGTGGAAAGAGCTAAGCTTAAGTGTGTTGGAAGCAATGAGCTTGGCGGCGACGCTGCCCCAATTGCCGCTGCCGACGACGGTGACCTTAGTGGAGCTGAGCGGCGGCATTTGAGATTGAGGTTGTTCTGGTAGGCCGGCGGTGGCGATGCGTTCGTCAATGGCGTCGTCGTGGAGGGAAGGGGCCATGAAGAATGGGAGGGGGGAGGGAAGGAGTGGATGAGAGGGAAAATAGGGGAGGAGAGAGAGAGGAGTTAAATGGCATTGGGGCGGAGATGACAGACACGTTGTCGTCAGTATCAATGTGTGTCGTGTTAAATCTGGCGATCTACTCTATATACAAAACGCAACATTTTCCCCTCATTTTTTTTTGCTTAATTACCAATTAAATACACCAACTTTCAACAAATTCAAAATTTGCATGTACTACATTAAATACAAATTGCTTCCAAATATAATAACTTTTAATTATTCTAATATTTCACGTAATTGTTAATTTTGGATGCATTAGTAATGAGGTGGACGTCTGAATTATCTACATAGTTTAAACGGTTAATGTATTATAAAATGTAGTTATATGTCTATGCAAATTCAATGAATCATAAGGGTGTGTTTGCTTTTTATCCCTCTAAATGAAGGGATAACAAAATTTTATGCCTTTAAATGACTCATTTCTTATCCCACATATCATTTTTCCTTCCTTATTTTCACTTTAAGGAGTGATAATATTATCCCACCAATTTTGGTGGGATAATATTATCCCTCCTTAAAGTGAAAATAAGAAAGAAAAAATAGTGAACTTCTTTTTTGTGTAAAATGTGGGATAAAAAACAGAGTCATTTAAAGACATAAACTTTTGCTATCGCTCATTTTTCCATCCATCAAAGTGAACGCACCCTAATGGTATTAATTTGTTGAAAATTAATAATTATTTAAAATTTAAAACATTTAAAATTAAAAATATATACTCATATAGCCATAGTGAGCAATGAAATTCAATTTTTGGTCACCTAGATGAAAAACACAAATTATGGTAATTTTTTTTTACAAATTTGGTACAAAATACTCTTACCCACTCCCCCTTCTCTCCCTCGTTTACTGCCCATTTGTACCAACTGCCAGCGGCAGTGGGAAAGTCTGCGGCCGAACCCTTTCTCTTGGCAGAATTGGCACTAATTGTGCCAAGTATATTGTATCAATTGCCAACAATTGCGCCTTCTCTCCCCGCCCCCCTCTCGCTCACATCTCGTTGCCCAGTGGCCGCGGAAAAGTCAGCAATCGCGCCCCTCTTTGCGGTCTCTTGACATAATTGACACTAATTATACCAAGTGTACTTAATGAATGATACAATTGAAACTAATTGTACCAACTGTACCATCATAATCCGCGAAACCAACCTGAACCTGAAGCCCAACTAGTGCGCGTAACCCTAACTCGGTCCGACTAATTAAGGGCAAAATAGTCAAAAAACGTAAAAAATGGTCAAATTTTATATGTTTTAAATGAGTGGCCAAATATTGAGTTTCATTGCTCAATATGACTATCTCACAAGTTGACTCTTAAAAGTTTATGCATTACGAAATATAATTTTTAATTCATATGCTAAATCAGATTCGTGCATTTAAATGTAATTACCCTTTTTATTTTTATTTTTTCTTTCTAATTTTCAATTTGTTCCTATGGTCTCGATCTTACTAGGAGTGCAAGCATGAACATTTCGATTTAAAAAAATATAGCGACAATTTGAAATCGTTAGGCACAATTTGAAATCATGATATCTCGATCACAAATTCACAACTTAATGAAATATAAGCCATGTAATATATTTTGCATAAAAAAAGCAATGTACTTTAATATATTCTTGACATATTGTCATGACAAAATAATCATAAATTGACAAAAACCCCGGAGTTAATATATAAGAATACCCACTTTCATATAGTAAAAAAAAAATTACCACTCAAATAAAAACTTAAAAAATACCCACTTTTGTGTCAAAAGACTAAATTACCCTTAAAATTAAAATTTAAAAAATACCTACTAATATATCATCACAAATACACTACACATTTTCAAAAAAAATCACAAATCTCTTCTGACTCAACTAGAAACACCTCTAGATTGACTTGCAATTGAACAAGAACATTCTAGCAGTGGTAAGTTAACCCAATGTTATCTCTAGGAAGATCTTTAAGGGCTTTTAATTATGTCGCGAGAAATCGGTAAAGGTTGATTTAAAAACTTGTAAAGTAAACTTTAACGTGAATTTAAACTTGTAATTAAAAACTTAATTGAACACCAAACTTAGAATTAATCTAGGCGAATTAAACTATTAAACCCTAGGCAACATTTAAACGAACTTAAGAAAAAGCAACTTAAGAATTTAAATACTAACTAAGAATTTAATTGAAAACCAAACTTAGAATTAATCTAGGCGATATGGCCCGGGACTCCCATCGCCGAGCATATACAACTTTCAAAGTTCGTGGAAAAAATTAAAATAGACCCAATGTTTATATATTTACACATTAATAATCCTATTTCCTTTTTATTAATCTTATAATTAATACTAGGTATGCGAATGGTACTACATTTTTATTGAATTAAATAATACAAAATTACTGCAGCAGTTTATAGTGTCTATACAGGCTTAGCCTTTAAATTAGAAAAGTTAATTGTAAGTTTCTGGGTCATTTGAAGAATTTCCACTATATAGTAGTAGTATTTCTTTATAATTATTTCCAAAAACAATTAATAATGAATCTTCAGTGGCAAACATATACCCAGCAGTATTGATTTTTTTTTTTTTTGTCCCATATGGTGACACACTTTAGAGTTTAGACTATATAAGTCAAGATTTAAGTTAAATAATGAGTGTCGCACCATCTAACAAGTTTTACTAAGACGTGCTCGTATTTAAATCTAAATTCAACTAAACAACAACAATAAAGCTATAGATGTACTACCAAATACATATATTGTTTGCTCATAAGATTGTATGACATAAACTTTCATAAAATTCAATTTAATTTTACCAGATTCAGTGGTCGTTCATATCAATAAATTGATTTTTTTTATTATTGACAGCATTAAAGTAAGAGGAAATAGTAAGAATAATAAATAAATAAATAAATAAATAAATAAGTAAGAGGAATTGCAAAAGAATGACTAACAATATTTAACTGCAATCAACTAGTTTATTTGTAGCTCCACAATTTAAATACAACAGTTATTGATAGTGATAAGAAGAAAATTTGATACCGCAATAAATGCTGGCAATTAATCTCAATCAAAACCCTAAAGTCATAGACTCACAAACAAGGATCCGGAAATATACCAAAAATTCAGTATATCGAACATATACTTAAGATATATTGAATTTTTCGAAAAGGTATAATATCTTATAGAAGATTTTTGGTAAAGTAAAGGTATAGATTTTTCAGATATCGAGATATATCGATGTATACTGATATTGCAATATATATATATATATAGGGGAGGGCTAGAATAAAAACACTCTTAAGTGTATAAAATATAAATGATTTTCAGCCCTTAGATCATCAAGATCTACGGTTGATTCGTAACCCTGTTGGATGAATTCGTGGTCCTGAGTTCGAATCCCAAAGGTAACAAAAATTTATTTTTCGCAATTCGTAACTCTGTTGGATAAA
The DNA here is from genome assembly GCF_028751815.1 of Salvia miltiorrhiza. Taxonomy (NCBI): domain Eukaryota; kingdom Viridiplantae; phylum Streptophyta; class Magnoliopsida; order Lamiales; family Lamiaceae; genus Salvia; species Salvia miltiorrhiza. Next base: position 22,109,653 of record NC_080392.1, on the reverse strand, counting down.
ATTCGTACATTAAAAAACGTTTATATTTATATTTTAAGAAGTGTTTTCACTGTAGCCCTCCCCTACTATATATATATATATAGGGGGCCGCTCCAATGAGACCCCCTAATTTTAGTGAGATCTAGGGCACGATCTGGTGCGTTTATTTTATCAATCCTATGGCTGATATTGTATCTGGAGGGTGATTTTTTTTCACAGGGTTCGAATCCTGGAGGGAGCAGAATATTTTAAATTTTGTTATTCATCAGCATATAATGCATTGTTCATCAGTATATACGGCCCTGTTCATCAGTATATATGTCTTATTCATTACGAATTTTTTAAATTTTATTTTTCATCAGTATATACATCTTGTTCATTAGATATACGTTTTGTTCATTAGTATTATATGTCTTATTCATTGTTCTAGTGTTTCACGAAAATTATTGGGTCTCACTGGAGCGCGCCCCTATATATATATATAGGAGCGCGCTCCAGTGAGACCCCCTAATTTTCGTGTAACATGAGTACAATGAATAAAACATATAATACTAATGAACAAGATGCGAGGTTGTTGCTTGGCTTGGCAAGCAAACGGTACTGCAGTGCAAGGTAAAAAACCATTTTAACGCCTTCATCAATCTTGGTTGTAAGAAAGAAAAACGTTTCCTGCTTAGTGTGTGGTCTGGAGTTATTTGGAGTATCTGGAAATTAAGAAATGAGTGCAAATTCCAACTAGGCGAGTGGAATTCGTACAAGATGATTGTTGAGCTTAAGTCGAGATTGTGGAGTTGGATGACGATCCATAACGTGCAGAAATCATCAGAGGATTTCAGGAGTTGGTTCACCGCAGCTTCATCTGGAGAGTCTTGAGTGTGTTTTGTTCTCCCTTTCTCATCTTTTACTCTTCCCTTTGTATTTCTTTGGTACTGCTGGTACCGGATCAATGAAGTTGCTCCATTTTTCTGCTCAAAAAAAAAAAAAAAAATGAACAAGATGCGTATATTGATGAAAAATAAAATTTAAAAAATTCGTAATGAATAAGACATATTTACTGATGAACATGGCAGTATATACTGATGAACAATGCAGTATATACTGATGAATAACAAAATTTAAAATATTCTGCTCCCTCCAGGATTCGAACCCTGCGAAAAAAAATGACCCTCCAGATACAATATCAGCCATAGGATTGATAAAATAAACGCACCAGATCGTGCCCTAGATCTCACTAAAATTAGGGGGTCTCATTGGAGCGCCCCCCTATATATATATATATATAAATCAATAAATATCATATTAAAGGTATATACCGAAATAAAGTATGATACCGTATTACTGGTATACACCAGTATGTATGGTTATGAGACTTAGAATTCGAAGTTAAAATGATTGATTGTTTTGAATTTGATTTTGTTGGAGTTGGATTATCGAGACTTGAGATTCAGATCATAATATTAATTTTGTTGTTTTGTGGACTTGTAAGTTTGAAATTATTGAGACGTGAAGAAAAATTATAAAGTTTATTTTATTGTGTGTGAATTTTATTGTTGAAACTTGAGATGTAGATTATGACGTTATTATATTTGTTAAATGTTGTTCATTAGATATAAACAAGTTAATCTTTTTAAAATAAGTTATCGGTATGACATATCGTACTTTATCAACTTCGGTATACAAGTTACTTTGGTATACCGTGAAAGTATAATCATGAAAGTGTGGTATACCGAAACATAGGTAATGAGGAGTAAATCATGCATCATCGTTGATTAAATTATATTTAAATTATTATTATATCCAGAGGCTATTTATTTGTGATCAGTTGCATTCTAGTGTGGAAGATGGACATCGTGGGAGGTTGTGATAGCTTTACATGCAGAGTTAACCGAGATAATTAAGAAACCAAAGGTCGAATTTCTGGCTGAAAGAGAAACATAACAATGGCCAAGTAAAGGAGCGTATTGTTGGCAGACGCAGAGATAAAGAGAAATCATTCATGATATTGAATATTTAGAATAAGATTTCAGAGCAACAATGGTCAAACCACTGAAGTCAGGGGCGGAAAAACACGAGCAGATTAATGGTCAGCTCTGACGAAGATATGGATTAAAAGGGGTGGACTTGTGTGCGGACTCCCGCAAAGCATGCGGCCGGGTCGGATCCACCCGATCCGCGTCTAACATGTAATATAGATATTGGTAATCAATATTTAAAGTATTGTGTGGTGCTATGGTTACATGCGTGCTATGTTCCATTGTTCCTCTATGTCAAAGGGGAGGGGTTCGAATCCCATCCTCTGCGTTTTTTTTCCTATTTTTTCCCCCTCTTTTTTAACTCTTTTTTTCTACCAGTCTGTTTCTTGTGTTTTTTTTATTTTATATTCTACATCAGTTTTTTTTTTTTTTTTTTACAATGTTATTTTATTTATTTTAATATTATTTTAAAATAATTATTAATATGATAAAAGGTATTTATTGACATAAAAAAAAAGGTAATGTTTTTGAAAGATTACTTTTCATCGTTTCAATAGTTACTTTTTCTTAAAATAATGATTACATGAATAATTATTTGATAAGTTTTATTTCTACGTTATTTAATAAATATAAAATATACATTTGTTAGCACAAATGTAGACTTATATATGTTAATATAAGTATTTACCTTCATTCAATATAAAACATTATATTTTCTAAACTCTAAACCCTAACAACACTAAACCCTAAACGCTAAATCCTAAACACTAATAGGAATATTTACTTTTAATAAGTGTAAAATATACATTTGTTAGCACAAATGTATACTTATGTAAATATAATATTTACCTTTCATTCAATATAAAGTACTCCCTCCGTCCCACCGAAAGTGGTGCATATTTTTTTTTGGGCTGTCCCACCGAAAGTGGTGCATTTCCTTTTTTGGTAATAATTTTACACTACAAACAATGTGGCCTCACACACATTTACACACCTTTACACTATAATCTTATTCTTCTTAAATCTCGTGCCCAAAAGAAGTGCACCACTTTCGGTGGGACGGAGGGAGTATTATATTTTCTAAAGTTTAAACCCTGAAAACTATACCCTAAACCATGAACACTAAATCCTAAATAATGAATACTAAACCCTAATGGTAATATTTACTTTTATTATGCTAAGATATACATTTGTATGTACAAATGTATACTTACGTCAATATAAGTATTTCTTATCATTCAATATTTTCTACAACCTAAATCATGAAGACTGAACCCTAAATAATCAATACTAAACCCTAAATACTGAATACTAAACCTTAAACCTTGAATACTAAACCCTGAACTTTGAATACTAAACCCTAATGGTAATATTTACTTTTATAAAGCCTAACATATACATTTGTTATAACAAATGTATACTTATGTCAATATAAGTATTTCTTATCATTCAATATTTTCTACAACCTAAATCCTGAAGACTGAACTCTAGCAATGGTAAGTTGACCCAATATCGTCTCTCAAGGAAGATCTTTAAGGGCTTTTAATTATGTCACAAGAAAGCGGTAAATTTGGATTATTAAACTAAGATTTGTAATGTAAACTTAACGTGAAATTAAACTTGTAATTAACTACGCAGAAAAGAATTATTAACTAATGCTTGTGTTAGGTCCTGAGGGTCTCGAATAGGTGTATGGGGGGGGGGGGAATACACCTATAGGCTATTTTTAACTTAATCTACTGACCTCAATCAGAGGGATCTCAGTCAGAGATCAAAACGAAACTTTGCATGCAAACAAGGACTCCTGTTTTACTGAAATCAGTTTTGACCAACAGGGTTGACGACTGATACTGAAAGCTCTTCAGTAATGAGTTATCAGTTAAGTTGCTGGAACTTAACTGATGCAAGTAAGGGCTTCAGTCGTGTTTGCTAAAATAGAGATGATATCACTCTTCCTGGACTATCAGAGGATAGTTCAGTCAGATCGATATCATATGCAGCGAAAATTAAACTTAGTTTCGTAATAGCCTCGGTGGAGCAGGTTGTTGGATTAAGGTTTCTCTTTGCTGTTAGTCAGTGTTCAGTTTTATCAATTGAAATAGCACAAGTAAGAATGTAAAACTGAAAGCTGTAAATAACACAGAGACTTTTATGTGGTTCGGAAAAACCCTTTCCTACATCCACGGTTGGTTGATCAGACCAACAATCCACTCCGCAAGTGCTTCACTGGTGCACTGCAAATCGTACCCGTGTGCTTGCCTGGTGCACACAACCGTGAACTGAAGAAAACCCTTCTTCAGCACCCACACAACCTCCCGTAGGATTTCCCTGCTAAGCACACCTCGTGCTCAGACTTTTCACTCAGAGTTCAGAGTACCTTCCTGAACTCCGAACCACTCAAACACTCTTATGGGGGGGAGGTTTTGAACGAGTGCCAACTATACTTACAAAGAACAAGTTCTTTGAAGCAAGTTTGATGTAACGCCCCAATTTTCATAAACTTTTCAAACTAAAATCTTGAAGAACTAATAGTTAAAAATAAAATTCATTGACTATCAAAATTTAAACTAATTTAAAATCAACTTGCTAAAACTATAGTAACATGAAAAAAAATAAAATTAAACAATAAATTAAAACTTAACAAGTTCAACTTAAATTTCTATGGAAATACTAAATCTCTAGTCATTCTCGACTTCCATGGCCACCTCAACTCCATAACTGCAAAACTGAGAAGATAAGGGGTGAGCATATTGAAAATATACTCAGTGAGAAACCATGCAAATATTCACATACGCTTAAACATGCAAATAATTCACATTATCACACACATATACTGATAATCTGATGGGCGAACTGAGAGCCCCTGAACATGTATTTCGACATGGCTAAATTTCTGAACATGTATTTCTACATGGCTGAACATGTATTTCAACATGGCTGATTTTCTGAACATGTATTTCTACATGGCTGAACATGTATTTCAACATGGCTGATTTTTTGAACATGTATTTCTACATGGCTGAGCAAGTATAATCAAACATGAACTAAGAGCATATAAAAACATACATGAATATAACCACAAGCATATAATCCCTCACCTTAATATCGAAACTTATAAATTCAATCAAAATCCGGAACGAGGTTTCTAGTTGCACCGCACCTAATTAAAATCGCAGCTGAACAGACCAGTCAGCTTCAAGCCTTCGTTTGAAGCCTCAAACGTCCTCAAATCGTATTTTGCCCAGAAATACGACTTCTTCGTCTTCGAGAGAGATTTTCGTGGTCGCCTGTTTCGCTTGAATCGGAGTTCTGTGGAGGAAGTTATGGCCGTTCTCCCGAAACTGCCAGAACTTGATTTCCTGCGAAAATCTGACTCCAGCTCAGATCTTCTGAACTGTATCCCGCTCAGCTTTCACCGTTGGATGGACAACGTTCTATGAAAGTCCCAAGGGAGAAACTGCCTACACGTTTCTGGCCCTCTCTGCTCTCTCTAAAACCCTAATTAATTAGTGTGTCCGTCTGTTTTAGGGTTTGAAAATAGATCACATATTTATACTAGTTTTTAAAGAGTTCTAGTTCTAATAGGAAACAAAAATAATACTAATAATAATAATAATAATAATAATAATAATAATAATAATAATAATAATAATAATAATAATAATAATAATAATAGTATAGATAAAATTAATGGTGCATATCTATATGTATCATGTGATTATTTAAAAAAAAATAAGCTATACAAGAAAATACTATTAATTAAGCTTATAAAATAAATCTAAATTATCGGGGTGTTACAACCTACCCCACTTAAAATAATTTCGTCCTCGAAATTCTAGTCACGATTCTTGAGCCATATAATCTAGTTCTATGGTGAGGTAACTTCATCCTTCGCACGTGTTCCACGAACCCGTAGTCGCTACTCCATGTATAGCAGTCGTACACCGATTGCAGCCTCCTAATCCTTTCGTATCTCTCGCATTGTACACGCAAGCTAAACTAGAAACGAACTCTAACACTTGAGTTCAAAACGATTCTAGTCTATTACATTTAAGTCCTATGAATTTTGGTATCATCAAAACAAGGGTTAGGATATTCCTCAAGGTTCCCAACAATTTCCCCCTTTTTGATGATGCCAAAACCACACAGCAGTTCTAGACAGCAAAAAGACTAAACTCACAGTACAAGTTCTAAATATGGGGTGAAAACAGTTCCCCCTTAACAATAGAACCTAAAAACTTGTACTTAGAGCAAGAACGAAAACAGTTCTAAAATAGAACATAAAGAAGACAGAAAAACCATAATCAGAGCCTGGACAAATAGTCATTGTCTTCAGGTTGAGATCAATAAGAAGTTCATTTCATTAAAAATGACTGATAAGCCATCATTCGAGGTACAGAGCAAGACTTACATTGGAGTAAAAAGAAAAACAAAAACAACATGGGAAACCCATGGACTCCAGCAGTCTGCTTGGCTGCGCCTTGAATTTCTTGATCTTCATCTTCTGTCTTCGTGTCTTCATGTTCCTAAGCTTGTTCCACTCTCACTTGTGTTCCGTTGAATTGAGGTCTCTACTGGAACGTCATCCTTACAACTTCTGGTGATCCTTTTGCTGTTCCATCATCAGTCAAGAGTTAGAGGACAGAAGCAACCTTAGAGAAGGTTTCTCTCTGACTTCCAACTTTCCCCCTTTTTGTCAACATAAAAAAGAGAGCTGACGATGGAGGCTATGATCAGATGGTACCCAACTCCTAGTCTCAGAAGCTCATGAGAAGATTTGAGAACAGAGTGAGTCCGGATATACAGAAGAGGAGAACGCCAGTGGGGAGGTGAGGAGATGAGGAGACGGAGAAGTGGAGGAGGACAAGTAAACGTAGAAGACGGAAGATAGAAGAAGGCTGTCTTGGAAGAAGGAGAGGGCTGCCTTATGAGGTGAAGATTAGGTTAGTGAATTGGAAAGAAAGAAAGGAGAAGAGAATGGGCGTGAGAAGGAAGAATCGAAGCAGTGGCAGCTGGGAAGACTAACACCGTCGATTCGCCGACCCTGGGTCTGTGAAGAATAGACCAGGTGCGGCTGAAGATGCCGGCCAACAACGAGAGAGGTCTCGTTGTGTGTTGCAAGCCAGGGAGGAGCACAACATATGCGATACAGAATATCTCCTCCAGAAGCGATGAAGCTTCTTGGCGCCAGACATGAGAATGGAAGACGCTCGCTTCGCTGGATACAAGTGAGGGTAGAGCAAACTTTGACGCCGGAGAGACGTTGAGGTCTAGTGGAAGGGTCCGGTGAAGACCAGATGTGTGAGCGTCATTCTTCCACTCCATGACTTTGCAGTCATAGATTTCTCCTTTAGTCGGAACAAATTTTCTCTGCAACTTTAGAAAAGATTGAAAATTTTTCTCACAGTGAAGGCTGTGGAGATTTATTAGTTGATGCAGAAAAATCGTGAAGACAGCATGGTATAAATAGACAAGATTTGAACCATGTAAGAAGATGGAAAGGTTTTTCGAAAATTGTGCCTAAAATGCAATTTGAAGAGAAAATTCGCGTCCGCCGTCACTGCGAGGGACTGCGTCTTCAAAAAGTTGAAAGGCATCATTGCATTATGTCATGTCAATGAGCTTTTCAAGAAATTTTATTGCAGAGGCAAAAAGGTTGGAAAGAATTTTGGTAAAAAGATCAGGACAAGTTCAATCAAAACAGATTTTCCCTTTATAAAAATCTTGTCCTTCTCGGATATTCCATTTACCAACAATTCCAACAATCAGTTAAAGTTTTTGAAAGAAACTGATCAGTTAGAGAAAAGATTTTGAACTAAAAACTTAAAGCTCTTAACTGAAATAACTGATTTTGAAAGGTAAGCATTTAAAATACTTACTGATCAACTGAACATCGTAGTCAGTTGATACCACTTGATCCTGGTTGTTTCATCAGGATGACTTCTTCTTCAGATGAGCATTCAGACTTCATTGCTTTCCACGTCGGCGATCGTAGAATCAGCAGTTGGTTGACCACCAGTCAGCATGACTGTTTGAGAAGATCTTCAAACACAGCATCACTCTTCATGGTTGATGAGGCCGATCTTTGCACATAGATCATTGAACCTCTCTTCTGGAAGAGCCTTGGTCAGTAGGTCCGCTCTCTGAATAGCAGTGGGAATCCATTCCACAGAGATATCCTTCTTTTCGACATGATCACGAATGAAGTGATGTCGAATAGCAATATGCTTCACTCTGGTGTGATGAATTGGATTCTGGGAGATTGCAATAGCACTGGAGCTGTCGCAATAGATATGAACTTTCTTTTCGTCGATCCCATAGTCCTTTAGTTGATGGACTAACCACAAGATTTGTGAGCAGCAGCTTCCGGCAGCAACATATTCAGCTTCAGTTGTAGAGGTGGCGACTGAAGTCTGCTTCTTTGAAAACCAAGAAATGAGCTTGTTGCCTAGGAATTGACATGTTCCGGAGGTTGATTTGCGATCAAGCTTGCATCCACCGAAGTCTGAATCTGAATATCCGGTGAGCTTGATGTCGTCGTCTGCTGGATACCACAATCCTAAATTGGGCGTGCCTTTGAGATATCTCAGAATCCGCTTTGCTGCATCCAAATGAGCTTCCTTAGGATCTGATTGATATCTTGCACATACCCCGACTGCAAATGCGATATCTGGTCTGCTCGTAGTCAAATACAGCAAAGATCCAATGATTTCTCTGTACTTCTTCGAAGTGACAGATTTTCCTTCTGAACCTGGATCAACTTTCCAGTTTGTGTTCATTGGGATCTTGACTGACTTCATGTGCTGAATACCGAACTTAGCTATCAGTTCCTTGGCATATTTGGACTGACTGATCAGTATTCCTTCGTTGGTCTGCTTGACTTGCAATCCGAGAAAGAAATTCATTTCTCCTATCATGGACATTTGAAACTTGTTGGTCATGATGTCAGCAAACTTCTTGCACATGCGTTCGGATTTGGATCCGAAGATTATGTCATCGACATAAATTTGAACAAGCAAGAGATCTTCTCCTTCTTTGAGAGTGAACAGAGTTCTGTCCACAGATCCGTTTTTGAAGCCTTGTTCAACAAGATACTCCGAGAGAGTATCATACCACGCTCTTGGTGCTTGCTTCAATCCATAAAGCGCTTTCTTCAGCTTCTACACCTTTTCTGGTCCAGCAACCTCAAATCCTGGAGGCTGTTCTACATAGACTTCATCTGTGAGCACTCCATTGAGAAATGCACACTTGACATCCATTTGGTGTACCTTGAAACCTTTGTGAGCTGCGAAGGCTAAGAAGAGTCTGACTGCTTCCAATCTGGCAACTGGGGCGAACGTCTCGTTGAAAATAAATAAACTGAAAATTCAAAAATAAATAAATAACTAAACTTGAAATTCAGAAAATAAATAAATAAAATGGAAATAAATAAATAAATAAGTAAATAAACTGGAAAATAAATAAACTGAAAATTCAAAAATAAATAAATAAATAAACTTGAAATTCAGAAAATAAATAAATAAATAAACTGAAAATTCAGAAAATAAATATATAAAAAATTGGAAAATAAATAAACTGGAAATAAATAAATAAATAAATAAATAAATAAACTGAAAATTCAGAAAATAAATAAATAAACTGGAAATAAATAAATAAATAAATAAACTAAAAATTCGAAAATAAATAAATAAATTAACGGAAAATTGAGAAAATAAATAAATAAACTGGAAATAAATAAATAAATAAATAAGTAAATAAACTGGAAAATAAATAAACTGAAAATTCAAAAATAAATAAATAACTAAACTTGAAATTCAGAAAATAAATAAATAAAATGGAAATAAATAAATAAACTGGAAATAAATTAATTGAAAATTCAGAAAATAAATAAATAAATAAACTGGAAAATAAATAAACTGAAAATTCGAAAATAAATAAATAAATAAATAAATAAACTGAAAATTCATAAATAAATAAACTTGAAATTCAGAAAATAAATAAATAATTAAACTGAAAATTAAGAAAATAAATAAATAAATAAAGTGGAAAATAAATAAATAAATAAGTAAATAAACTGGAAATAAATAAACTGGAAAATAAATAAACTGAAAATTCAAAAATAAATAAATAAATAAACTTGAAATTCAGAAAATAAATAAATAAATAAACTGAAAATTCAGAAAATAAATATATAAATAAAATGGAAAATAAATAAACTGGACATAAATAAATAAACTGAAAATTCAGAAAATAAATAAATAAACTGGAAATAAATAAACTAAAAATTCAAAAATAAATAAATAAATAAACTTGAAATTCGGAAAATAAATAAATAAATAAACTGAAAATTAAGAAAATAAATAAATAAACTGAAAATTAAGAAAATAAATAAATAAATGGGATTGATTAGGCGTGTGGGAGTTGATTTCGTAGTTTTAATTAGTGAGTTAATTGTGTGGGTTAATTGCATAGATTAAATAAAAGTGTGGATTTATTAATGACATAAGTTGTAAATAAATTGAAAAGTAAAGGGTATGAATGTACAAAAAGGTAAACAGGGCACTTTTTCGTGGACAAAAAAAAAGGGGGTAAGTAGGGCACTTTTTCATGGACAGAGGGAGTATATTTTAGAGATACAAAATTAACTATATTTTAATTAAAATAATAGAAAATTTATAACAAAAAATACCAATATGATTTGGAGTAGACGAAATAAAGACAAACTAAAAAAAAAATCTAAAATTAGTAAGTTTATTTTAGTAGAAAAAATTTAACTTATTATTTATGAGAATAGTTTCTTTTACATACAATAAGAATATTAGTAGAAAAATTAACGAATAAAATAAGAAGATTAGCGTTGACATAAAGATAAAGAGATTAGTAGAAAAGTTATTTATTACTTGAGAAAGAAAGCTATTCTTTTAGAATCTATAGATCAAATATAATTGGTATAAATATTTCAAAAAAAAAAAATTAGAATTTTAATGGAATAATTGAAAATTTGAAATTATGTGAGAAATTATCATATTTCATGTTATAATGTAATTCATTATTCTTACATTATATATAATGGACAATGAATATATTTGAAGGAATCATTAATTACTATATTATAATATTTGTAGGTGTGAACTTTTTTTTTTTTTTTTTTGAGGAAAGAGAGATAACTTTATTAAACACAAGAGCATGGTAAATGGAAATGACCCTCCACAGCCAACGGGGGTTCATTCCAAACATGGTGTGTATCGAAATCTCTCGCAGCCTTAGCTAGAAAATGAGCTATCCCATTATGTTCTCTTCTAACGTGGTTCACTTGGATATCCGGCATCGACGCTAGTTCTTTACGACAAAAGGCAGCAAGAGTACCCATCTCTGAAATATTCCTTTCGCTCGAACATAACGCCTCACAAGCTCGCTTGCAATCGGACTCCACCCAACCACGCGACAAACCAAGAAACTTTAACCAAGAGAGCGCCTCTTTGATGCCAATTAACTCCCCCTCATCCACCCGACGAAGCCCCATCAGTTTCATAGATTTTCCAGTCACAAAGTTTCCATCATGGCTACGTACAACAATTCCAATACCCACGGCATTAATATCAGAGAAGAAGGTTGCGTCTACGTTGCACTTGACATACTCCAGCGGCAACGGGTGCCACCCGCCGCAAGTGACAGCAGGAGACGAAGAGGGGTGCTGGACAGACCTCTTTTCTCGAGCCAAGAGCCACTCGATCCGGGCCTCAGCAGCCTGCAAGACCGAACGCGCCGGGACCGGAAACACACCTTCCCAAATTGCACGGTTCCTATCTTTCCAAATCTGCCATAGCACCATGCAAACTCTAGCTGTTAGCTCCTCATTATTGCCTCCAATGATACAGAAGAGAGCCTCAACAAAGGAATCACAGCTGTTGGTAATGTTGCTGATGTACTGCCCCAAATCACTACACCTCCAGCAGTCCTCAGCAAAAGAGCAAAAGAAAAAGGTGTGCCAAAGGTTCTCAAAGCTGCTTTTGCACGTCTCGCACTCGCCCCCAACCGCAACTCCTCTAGAAAGCAGCCGTTCCTTGGAGGGAAGGTTGTTGCGGGCAGCTCGCCAAAGAAAGCTTCGCACTTTAGGAGGGACATTAGTCTTCCAAAGTCTGCCCCAGAGACCATCAACACCATGCATCGGATCAAGAGTGAGAGAACTTGCCAACCTATAAGCCGATTTCACCGTGTAGCGCCCCTTATCCTCAAAATGCCAAATTATTTCACCATAAACAAAATATATATATAAATCATCATAAATATACATATGTTATGCACTAATTATAAACTATCTATATTATATGAAATAAATCACAAAAAATAAGTACATTGATATGTACATACATATGTTATGTATTGTATTAGATTATATACATGTGTATACATATAACCGACTATTAATATGTGAATGAATTGGTCAATATTGACATATTTATAATATCAACTAATTATCATATTTAATGCTTTAATTAATTGTTAATTACCAAATTTAAGATAGGACTAAATAGTGATTGGTATAGAAATTACACTCTAGTTTTGGGCGGGAAAAAAATTGTGAAGTTGGATGAGCTTTTATATATATATAGATTTAAAAAAAACGTAAAAGTTAATGACAAATTATGATTATCCCAAAACAAAATGATGATCTTACAACAAGACAAACACAAATACCAATCAAAAAGGCAATGAATACACTGATCGGAATCAATAAGAACACAACATTGGAACATCCTTCAACTAAAGTACCAACCTATATAAATAGCAAGCCAGGAAGAGCAATCCAAAGAAGCCTCATAAATACGTTAATACAGCTGAAATGAAGTCAATGAACGAAAACTGCCAACAGAAACAACAATCGTACACATTGTTAAAAGTTAACAAAGATTCACAATAGTATCTTCACTCTAAATCAAAGTGCCAAAAACTCTCACATGCCACCATGATCAGAATCTCCTCCTTGGACTCTTGGAACGATGACCCCGAGGTGATCTGTAGAAGATTTCAATAAAAAAGGATGAATCACAAAACAGTAACAGTCGGATAGGATCCAGACATGAAAAGAGGGTTTGTAAACTTTTTAATCCCCAATTACATGCCCTTTTTATAATGTGGTTGTTCCAACTCCCAGTACAAGACAATTCAAAATTATTACCAACCTAATATGGATCACTCAAAACTAGACTTGAAGAGTGTCATCTAACATATTCAAAGTGGAGAGATTTTTCAAGGTTACGTATCCTAACATTGATTCACCATGTCTGAATTATTACAAACCCTAACTGATAATTAAAATATTTAACATGCCCCCTCAACAACATTCCAAATGATGTATTTGTCTGTTAAGGTAATAAGTAACACATGCACATTTCCAGTATCAGTATTTCCCAAGCTCTGCACATTACCTCTGGCTCCAAAAGTACATGGGGAGCACTATCATGTTTGGTACAGCTATTTCCTAGTCCTATACTATGAGCAACAGTAATAAGAACCCATAATTTGAGATAGACATTTAGAAAGAACAGAGGGACTTATATTGTTGTTGCAGAGAATTTGAGATCACATACCTCCTCCTAATGTTCCTTCTTCTGAATGGACCTTTGCTGAACGCCCAGTCAACATTCATGGTCTGGGTTAGGAGTTCAGTTCCATTCATCTCATTTATGGCTCTCTGTGCCTCCTCAAACTTCTCAAATTCAATTAGAGCATAGCCCTAGAAAATACCATAACACATTTAGTGGACAATGGATATACAAGCGACATAGTCAAGGGAAAGATAAATAGATTATTATCGAGAAAAACATGAGGGTGTCGAGCAGAAAAAGAAACATGCTGACTAATCCCTTTGTGAGTAAAGACTGCTTCAGAGATGCAAATATGTTGCTTAGGCAACTCAGAGTAAATAATAATCTTTTCTTGGAGCCCATCTACACACAAGGGTAGTTTGTAAGACTCAAAATGTTCATCCGGGCTATAACATTAAACTATTTTACAGGATCCTCAATTGCTGATACAGAGAATCTATGTTATAATATCATCTAAAGCGGTTGCAGAAAGGGATGGTATGCCTTCAAATTCAACAAAGTGTAAAATGTAAAAATGTGGAAGAAGAAGAAGATTTACATAACATTTAAAGTTAATCCTGATAAACATCATATAGAATGTCATTAGATTTCTCTTTAACATGTTACATAATTAGTATATAGCAGGTAACTTTCATAACGAATCGTAAAAGAATGCAAGATTTATATACCTTGACAAAACCCGTACGACGATCGAGATTCAAGTGTAAATTCTTTATCTCTCCAAAATCACCAAATGCGTTTTGCAGATCGTCCTCTTGAGCCTCTTCATGAACTCCAGTAACCAGAATAATCCATCCTTCAATAGCTACAAAAGTGCAATCACAACTAGACCTCAATTTCTATCCCAATATCCAATTGAAGTTTTTATGAAAAACAAATGGTGCCATCTAATCAAACATGCCTCCACTTCGAATTTGCAACAAACAACAGTGTCAAACACCCGAACAAATTCAATTAGTAGTACATCTAGAGCTCACTTCTCCCACACTATGAGTGCAAGGGAAAATGTAAACACTACCCAAAAAGCAACCCAAGCGAGAGTATCAAGCTCAATTATACTATACACCAAAATGGTTCTACTGAAACTGATCTAAAATATAACATGTTTTCAAATTTCTAATACAGCAACTATGTCCGAACAAAGATATCAACAGAACGGTTAGAAGCAAGGTGAATTCACACAAATAACCTAAATGGAAAAATAAAAAACGGAATAATTCAAAAATAATTAGGAAGCAAGGTGAATTCACACAAATAACCTAAATGGAAAAATAAAAAACGGAATAATTCAAAAATAATTAGGGTTTTGGATACTGACATCGTTCGGGGCCAGGACCGCCTTCTGAATCGAGCGAATCGAAGGGGGCGGACATGCGAGCATTTCGGTCCGCTTCAGCAGCGGCCTCGTCGCGAAACCCGCGGCCCTTAGTCTTCTTTGGAGCGGTGGAGGAGCCGCCGCCGGTGATGGCGGACTTCAGGCGAGGAACGGTGGCTCGGTTGGGGGAGCCATAGCCGACATCCTCGTCCATAAGATCGTCCTCCTCAGGCTCGAAATCGACGGCCTCCGCCTCCGCATTCGCCATCTATACTAATATTAAAGTATAGAAAAATGGTTTTAGTATATATTCATGAAAATGGAACCTCTCCTATTGCAACACCCACAAGAAAAATGGTTTTAGTATATATTCATGATTTATATATATTATCATCAAGGAGAAAAAAAAATCATATGTTATTTTCATAAGAGAAATTTAATACTATCATGTTATCTACCATTTCTGTTACCTTTTTTTTGCTACAAATGAATGTAAATATAATATATAATGGCTCCTAATGATTCTTCTATATGATGCAAGGAGTATTGATATTGAATATTTTCGATTGAAACGAGATGAAAAAAGAAATGATTTTTTTTTTTCTGTATTTATTTTTCTTATCAAAAGACATTCAAGCTAAGCACACTAGCTGCCAAAACAGTGGTTTTTTAACAAAACCTGAGCATACTAGCTGCTGTTAGCGGGAAAATTTTCAGATTTTACTTCAAATTCATATCTAAATCTTATCTATATCATCCACTGAAAATTTCAACAAACCAGACCAACTAAATCTGTGTTCAGATTTAGAATACATCAAATTTATTTACTTAGCACACAATCCAAAAAACAACAAAATGAGCTTCAAATCACAGAAATATTTAAGCTCAATCGAGATAGTGTATATAGCTTAACATGAAACCTCAAGAAACAATACCCATCAGCATCCTAAATAAAAGAAATCATTTTCAAGAAAACAAACTACACCAATCAGAAACCCAAAGCTTACCCAAAGCTTTTCAAAGATTGACGCACATATGAAAATACTTAGCTGTAAGGTTTTCAAAGCTTTGATAATACTAATCTATACATATCAAAATCTGCACTAAAATCAAAATGAAATAATCGTATTTTATTTACCTAAAAACATCAAAACCATCTTTATTTATTAAAAAAATCATAAAAAACTTACATGTGTTGTTGTGAAGTTTCTCACAAGGGTGTTCCTCGCAAATCTACACAATTAAAACAAAAAACAATAGATGAGCTTTGCCACAAAATTATAGCCTCTCAAAGTAAAAAAAAAAATTCAACTATATAGAACAAAGTAAATCATGACAACTGAAAATTATACTATTTTTTATTTAAAAAAATTAAAGAAATTCATAAAAGTCATATTTATTTAAATTTATCAAAAGACATTAATATAATCTACCTAGCACAAAAATAATTTTTTTCTAAAGAAATATGAAGAAAACAGAAACATATGAGAAAACAAGATAAATTTAATGTAACTGTGAACTAGGATTGCAAATGAGATTTTTTAAAAAAAGGGAAAGCAAGCAGTTCACATTGGAGCAACTTAGCGTTCAAATCCCCAAGTGATTTTTGTATATTGCCGTAGCTTACCTTGCTTCTTCAGCCTGCAATAACAAAAGCGACGGATGCAGACGAGAGAGAAAGGGAAGATGCAGATGAGGGAAAAGGGTAGCGTTGGAATTGAAGATGCAGACAAGGGAGAAGGCGAAGATGCAGAACAGACGAGGGAGAAGGGGAAGATGCAGAAGGGAGCAAGGGAATTAAGTGTGATTTGAGAAGATCTACAGATTTAAGGAGAAGGGGGAAGATGTAGACGATGAGAAGATAATTTTTCTTCAATCTGTTGTTGTATCTCCAGGCGCCTGGAATTGAAGATGAGACGAGGGAGAAGGGGAACCAAGGGAGGCAGGGGAATTAGGTGACTTGAGAAGATTCTAAGGCGTCTAGCGGCGCCTATGTGTTTGCTTCTAAAGTGAGCATTCGGATTACGGATCGGATTTTTGCCTGATCCGATCCGATCCGATCCGAAAATCCGAAGTTTGAAGAAAATAAAATCCAATCCGAACCATATAATCCGTTGATCCGAATCCGAAAATCCGAAGTTTTCGGATAAAATCCGATCCAAACCGAAAAAATCCGAAATATAAGCAAAATCCGAAAATCCGAAAATCCAAAATGACAAGAAATCCGAAATACATACGCCTAACAATCCGAAAATCCAACTGAAGAATCTATGCTGAAAAATTCGAACACAATTCATAAGGCTACACCAATTCATTCTAACAAAATTGAAACAACTGCACCAATTCATAAGGCTGAAAAATTCGAACACAATTCATAAGGCTGCACCAATTCATTCGAACAAAATTGAAACAACTGCACCAATTCATAAGGCTGAAAAATTCGAACACATCAACAAAATTCGAACACAATCATAACTCATAAGTCATAAGTCATAATTAAGCATCAATTTTCAACATTCTTGAGGTTCACTAAAAACTAAAATCGAACCTACCTGCAGCCTGAAGGAATGACGCGCCGATGAGGTGCTCTGGGGAGGGCGTCTGAAACTCTGAGGTCAGAGGTGGAGGGCGTCGGCCGTCGGGAAGAGAGGCGCAGATCTGCGGCGCTCTGCGCTCGAGCTTCGAGCTGCTCTGGGGGATTGCAAGCGCGGAGGTGGCGTGGTGGGGGATTGCAGGCGAAGAGTAGGTGGGGTGGTGGCCGGCGGGGTGGGACGGCGTCGGCGCGGAACGCCCGGTGGTGGAGACTGGAGAGCGATGGGAGTCAGACGCGGTGGTGGAGTGGAGTTGTGGCTGTGTGTGCGGCGCTGATTTAGTTAGGAAATTAGGGTTTAGGTTTTACTTTTTAACATATTCAATAATTCAAAATTTATATATATATAAATTAACATATTCAATATATATATATATATATATATATATATATATTAAATACAATTCGGATTTCGGATTAGTTCGGATTTGAAAAGTACTGATCCGATCCGAATATCCGAAATTTTCTTAAAATTCAATCCGATCCGATCCAAAGATCCGATTAATCCGAACCAAAGTTTAAATTTCGGATTGGATCGGATCGGATATTCGGATTTCGGGTATTTTGCTCACCCCTATTCTAAACCCTAAAATCAAATGATAGATGACTATTTATTGTATTGTTATTATAGTTGGGCTTTTATAATAGTATGAATATGAATTTTCCTATGTTTAAGAGTCCATGGGCTTGATCTTTTCAGGCCCAAAGGTTTCAGGCTCAAAGGTTTCGGCAATTAAATAGCAAAGTTTTTTTTTAATTCAAACCGCAAATAAGCTCAAAATCGATAACTAATAAAAAAATCTCAGAGGCAAAATTAAAGCATATAAGAACATAGTTCTAATTTGACAAATTAATAGCAAAAGGTTTCAACCAAAATTGTACATTGAAAAATCGAAAGAAATTGAACATTCAAAATCTGCATCAAAATGAAAGAAATTGAACATTCCAAAATCTGCATTCAAAGAAATTTTGAACATTCATAATAATAATAATAATAATAATAAATCAAACAATCAAAATCAGAAAGAAATTGAACATTCGAAAGAAAAAAGAAAAAAAAAATCTGCATGTTTTTCAATTCAAAGCTCAACCACAATTGAGCATTCAAATTCAGCAATCCAATTTCAGAAATTGAAAATCTAACCAAATAAATGGTTTATATCTTACAAACAAATCTTGCAAATTAAAAAACCTCACCAAATTAAGAATCATAACTCCTTAGACCATCTCCAACACTACATCCTAATTTTAAGGTTTTTAGTGGCATCATCATATACACATCATCATATTCCCCGTTCTTATTTCACTTCCAATAATACCTTTTTAAAATTCAATTTTTTGCTGACATCATTGTGGACCTATTTTCAACCCACTTAAATTAATTTAATATTAAATTAATTATTTTATAAATATTAGAAAGAATAAAGATTTTTATTTAATGGAAACCGTATAACATGAAAAAAGTAAAATAGGAATGCATACTAAATAAAAAAAATAGGAACTCACAAAAAAAGTAAATTTAAGAAAAAAGTGCTACTATTTGGCAATATATAAGCACCTTTCGAAATAATAACAAAATTGTAAATCAAAAGAACTACTGCACAATTGTCGAGATTAATAATTAAAAATAATTATTATAAATTAAATAGAGATAAACTATAGTAGTTCATAGAGAGAGAGAGAAAAAAAAAAGGAGAAGACATTAATATGATAAATTAATAGAAAGAATAAAGAGAATGAGACACTACTAATGGGATAGCCCAAAAAGAAAGTGGGACACTACTAATGGGACAGAGGGAGTAATTAACACTATTTTGAGTACGGATCAACCCAATTGTACGGTACACCTGGGTGTACGCAAGATTTTGTGTAAAACAAAAAATAGAAAATAAATTAAAGTAAAAAAAATCGAATGGCCCCACATTATGCCAATTATAGGGGATGCAATATTGCATCCCCTCTCTCCTAATCATACCTACTCAACATACAACACCCAATGAATTTTTATGAGGATGCATCTCATTTGCAACTTTACATTGGAAATGCTCTTATATAAATGTAGGAATTATTTTTATAATCAATTTATCTTAATTTTTATAATTGTTAATCAATTGATGTTATATTTTAGTTTGTCCAAACGTACATTATAATTTAATTACTTCCTCCGTCCACTATAAGTTGCTCAAAACTTTTCGGCACTAGAATTAAGGAGAATGTGTAAATGTGTTAAAAGTGATGGGGTCCACATTTAAAAGGGTTAAACTTTGCCATTTGTGGAAATATGCCACTTACAGTGGGACAACCCAAAATGAAATACATGCCACTTTTAATGGGACGGATGGAGTATAATATATAAATATTCTTTAGAGGTATAAATTCATTTTTTATAATTGAATAGATATTAATATTAGTGTTAAGAAATATTCATCAAGTGGGGACTGGAATAACTTTCATATTGAGGAACAGGAAAAACTTTCATATGGAAGTAATTGTCTGCTGCTATTCGTTCAAATGGGGAAATTATTTTGAATGTTGCATCAAGTGGAATTGCTTCATTGTTATTTCCTGGTGGAAGAACAACGCATTCACGTTTCAAGATTCCCACTAGTATCAATGAGGATTCTATGTGTATTATAAAATAAGGAAGTCCATTGGCAGAGTTAATTTTGAGGACAAAGCTTATTATATGGGACGAAGCTCCTATGGTGCACAAGTATTGTTTTGAAGCTTTAGATAGAAGTATTCATGGTATAATGTGAGTGCGTGATGAATCAAAGATTAGATGTGTCGTTTGATGGTAAAACTGTTGTATTTGGTGGTGATTTTCGGCAAATATTACCCGTTATCCCTGAAGGTAATAGACATATGATATAGTTAATGCAACGATAAATTCGTCATACATTTGGAGCCGTTGCAAAGTGTTGAGGTTGACAAAGAATATGCGTCTAAAACAAATGTATGGGAATAATGACCACTGAATTGGAAGAATTTTCCAGTTGGATTGCTGATGTTAGAGATGGATTAGTTGGGAGTTATAGTGATGGTGTTCCTGTGGTTAGATTACCTGATGATATTGTGCTTAAGAGCGGTGGTGATCCGTTAAGAACTATCGTATCTAGCACATATCCATTGTTTCATAGTGATAACTTTGATTTGTCTTACTTGGATAATAGGGAAATACTTGCTCCTACTTTAGATGCAGTTCATTCCATTAATGAATACATGACTAATTTGGGGGTTGGAGATGGTAAACTGTACTTTAGTTCAAATAGTTCTTGCAGATATGATTCAAGTAGATGATATAGATCAACGATATTCACACTCCTGAGTTTTTGAATAGTTTGAAGTGTTTTGGTTTGCCAAATCATGAATTGTTCTTGAAAGTTGGGACTCCGATAATGCTTTTGAGAAATATTGATCATCATAATGAACTGTGTAATGACATTCGACTTGTGATTACAAAAGTTGGGTTCTCATGTGTTGGAGGAAAAATTACTAAGTGGTCACAATGTTGGTCAATTAGTTTTGATCCATATGCTCAATATGATACCTTCTGATATAAGATTGCCTTTCAAATTCCAAAGACGACAGTTTTCATTGGTTGTTTCATATGCAATGACCATTAATAAAAGTCAAGGACAATCATTGGCACATGTAAGCTTGTATTTGAAGAAACTTGTGTTCAGTCATGATCAACTTTATATTGCTATCTCAAGGGTCATCAGTCGGCAAGGTTTAAAAATCTTGGTATGTGGTGATGGTGATGAAGAATGTAATAGTACTGATAATGTGGTTTATAAAGAATTTTTTCGAAATTTGTAATTTATATTTTACTTCTCTGTTTAATAGAAGACACGACCACTATATTATTATTATGTTTGTTGTAGTATTTAAGATGATTTTTTTTCATAATTATGCACTTAAATACAAAAGTTAAATGGTAGTATAATTTTTTATATATTTTTTACTCCAACTTATGTATATGTTAGATTAATCTGCATCTCCTTATGTAGTTGTCAAATTAGTATATTTATTATCTTCATTATCTTAAGTACTATGGACCATTTTTAGTTACATCATTAAATTTACCAATATTTCATTAATTTTTATTAATTGTTAGTACATCAAATTAGTATATCCCTTTCTGTCGCGCATACGACATATCCTTTTCTGTGCCGCATATTTATGTAAACAAGTAAATATAATTTTAAAAAAATTTAAGAAGATTGTGGTATCGAATGTTTAGTTAACATTACGGAAGAAAGATATAAAAAAGATAGAGAAAGATATTATCTCTTATTTTATTTTATTTACAAACACTACCTTTTGTAAAAAAAAATAAGAAATCATAGAAAATAGTATAAGTTTACTTGCAAAATGATAAAATAAATGCATTAATGCGTTTGGCATAAACTATTGGATTCTTTCAAAATTTTAAAAAAAGAATTTGTTATCTTCAGGGCATGCTTATATCAAAAAGAATTTGTTATCTTCATGGTATGTTTACCTGATAAATTATATTTCAATAGCAATGTATAAATTTTCACAATCACTAATTTAATATTCTATGTATATCATTATATTTATGTTGTACCGTCTTATAATATAAACTGTATGATATGAAACTCTTTTTGTTTTTTTAATTCCTATTTTTTATATTATATAATGTAAATTTTCAATTTTGTTTAAATTCCATGTATTATGTTTTGTATCAATTAAATATATTTTTACAATTATATAGTAATTCTACTATACATGACAAATATGTATGAATATTCATACCGTGCGAAGCACGGGTATAACACTAGTTGAAGCAGATATTTAGCTAGGTTTAGATTTGGGGATAGGAGGGGAAGGGATAAAGGGATTTCGAAGAAAAACGAGGGTTGTGCTAATGAGTAATGAGTAGACAAATAAGTAGAAAAACGAGGGGTTATTATGTGCTTTTTGGCTGTGCTATTTAAGTCTTACTAGTTTTGCTCCCGTGCGATGCACGGTAATAGTTATTTAACTAAATTATTTAAAAGTATAAGTAATCTATACTTTTTAATGTTGAATGTCTTTTTATATTATATTAATATTTTTATAACTTAAAAGATAATATTGATAATTTTTTAAACTTATATAAGAGAGATCTCACTAATACTATAATTGTTTAAATAAATGTGACTTTTTATAGTTGTATGTAAGTTAAATCAATGACCAATATCAATTAACAACATATTTTTATCAACTATCATTATTAGCTAGTTAAAATGTCCATCAAAATATTCATCTGTTTTTATTTTAGGTTTCTATTAAGAAATAAAATTTTTCTAAAACTTTATTTATGCATAGTAGTAAAAAAGATTTTCTAGAATTTTTATTATTTGATGTATAATATACAACTTTGATTTTTTTCAAAATACTTCATTCGTCCCAGTTATATGGGCTGATTGAATTCTGCAAAATGATTAAGAAAATCATTGTAAAAGAAAATTATACAAGTATATTCATAGCATGTCCATATTTATTATTTGACAATACATTAATGCTAGAGTGAATTAAAGAATTAAACTAACGCGTATAAGGAAAATAAAGATGAGAAGAAGTTTAATGATTGTTTTGAGCACACTAAAATTTATACTCTTTTGTCGTGTGGATTTATGATTTCTTTTAAGATAAATTTGAAGTCACCAGAGCAGCGAAGTCGCTCCAGAGCAGCGAAGTCGCTCCAGAGCAGAGAAGCTTTGCCAGAGCAGAGGAATCGTTCCGCCAGAGCAGACTTGATTCCTCTGCACTTTTCCAGAGCAGATGGTTTTTTTTTTCTCGCTAGGGTTTTTTTGACTTACTGAACAAGTTTCTTTGTTTTCTTTGGTTACGTTTGTTTCCTTATTTACGTTAGGGTTTCCTGTTCCCTATAAATAGGGTTGCTATGTGTTGGACGAAGGGGGACGAATTTTGATAATAATATTGTGAGTTTATTCTCTCTCAAGTTTCGAATTCTTCTTGATTATCCAAACAAGAATTCAACATATCGACGAATCGACGAGTTCATCATCCCTCGCCGTGTGTCATTCAGCGTCTCCGAGTTGCTGCATCATTCATACGTTGGGGTTAGGGATCCGCTCTCTAGAAACGACGTAGAATAGATTCAGGGGTTTTGGGACAAACTTCCACCTTTATCTTTATATTATTTGTCATCTCAAGTCTTCCGCGCATCTTTATTTGTTCATTAATTCCGGTGAAGTTCAAGGGGTTACCGGCGAGGTTCATATCAGTCAGGGCAGAGGAGCAACATCAAAAGGCTTGGAGATAGCAGCAGCAGAGGAGTCAGCGAAGTCCTCGCCAGAGGAGTTAGCGAAATCCTCGCCAGAGGAGTCAGCAAAATTCTCGCCAGAGGAGTCAGCGGAATCCTCGCCAGAGGAATCAGCGAAATCCTCGCCAGAATAGTCAGCGGAATCCTCGCCGGAGGAATCAGCAAAGTCCCCGCCAAAGGAGTCAGCGAAATCATCAAGAGAGGAGTTAGCAAAATTCCAAAGGAAGGTTTCAATAAAGCTACCAGTCCTAGCAAAGGCAGAGGGATCACCAACACTTCGATCAAAAAGATAAACACTCAACTCTACAAAAAGGGAACAATCGTCGTATCTTAAAGTCTTTGGAATAAAAGTTCACGCCAATAATAAAGCAACGGGAGGGCATCAGGGACAAGCAAACACAAAATCAGATCGAAAGACAGACATATATCTTTATCAACCTTCAACAAACAAGAAGGAAATCTAACTTGGAATTACAATTCCGAAGTCAAAGGGAAAATGTTTATCTTTGCTTTCTTACAAGTATTAAAACTCTTATGTCTTCATGATTTGCAGGGATTAAGGAAAACAGCACAAGGCTAACTTTTAACAACACTTCGCTGGTTGAACACGAAGAATACCCGGTTCAACCAGACCAGGGGGGAGTAGCTGATGAGGAGTAGTATATGCAGAGCAGAGAAATAATATAAATCAGAGGAGCGGGCTTTATTAGAGAAGTGGATTGTGCCAGAGGGACCACCTTTTCAGAGAAGTCGTTCATCGCCAGAGAAATCACTCTCGCCAGAGAAGTCATTATCGTCAGAGAAGTCATTCTCGCAAGAGAAATCACTCTCGCCCGAGAAATCACTTTCGCCAGAGAAGTCATTATCGTCAGAGAAGTCACTCTCGCCAGAGAAATCACTCTCGCCAGAGAAATCACTCTCCCCAGAGAAGTCATTATCGTCAGAGAAGTCGCCTTAGCCAGAGGGATCACCTTCGCCAGAGGGATCACGCCCGCCAGAGGGATCATACTCGCCAGAGGGATCACGACCGCCAGAGGGATCGTGCCCGCCAGAGGGATCGTACCCGCCAGAGGGATCATACCCGCCAGAGGGATCATGCCCGCCAGAGGGATCACACTCGCCAGAGGGATCATGCCCGCCAGAGGGATCACACTCGCCAGAAGGATCATGCCCGCCAGAGGGATCATACCCGCCAGAGGGATCATGCCCGCCAGAGGGATCATACTCGCCAGAGGGATCATATTCGCCAGAGGGGTCACCTTCGCCAGAGGGATCATCTTCGTCAGAGGGATCACCTTCGCGGAGGGGTCACCTTCACCAGAGGGATCACCTTAGCCAGAGGGGTCATCTTCGCCAGAGGGATCACCTTAGCCAGAGGGGTCACCTTCGCCAGAGGTGCGGCTCTTGTCAGAGAAGCGAACTCCGCCAGAGAAATCACCAAAAGGGCGGGGAAAGCTCCTGCCTAAAGTCGAATTTACTATTTTGCCCTTGACCACGCGAAGAGCGTGTTCGGTAGGCGAAATTACTTTTCTACCCTTAGCTTGTATTCGTCTATAAATACGCGT
The DNA here is from genome assembly GCF_028751815.1 of Salvia miltiorrhiza. Lineage (NCBI taxonomy): Eukaryota > Viridiplantae > Streptophyta > Magnoliopsida > Lamiales > Lamiaceae > Salvia > Salvia miltiorrhiza. Next base: position 22,084,324 of record NC_080392.1, on the reverse strand, counting down.
ACATGCACACTTTGGAGAGACACGTTATCTTTTACCTTGAACACTGCAATTTACTCTTGGCTCTCGTGCTCTCAATCCAATCATTCTTTCTTAGCCAACAACTTGTAAAATGTAAAACACTCTCTCGATTATAGTGGAAAACCCCCCAAAAACCCCGTGGACGTAGGTCTTCTCGACCGAACCACGTAAATCCGGTGTCGTTTACTGCTTTTATTTACCGTATTATTTCTCGTTTCACCAGATATATATTAGATTAAATTAATGAACATTCATAGACTATAATATCTTATCTATTATAAATTAAAGTCGATAAATATATATATATATATATACACACACACACACATATTGTATGGAATATACCATTTATATAACATAATATATTATTAATTGTATATAAGTAAATCTTCTTAAGTTTATTACATGTCACTATAGAAATAACATTCAGTTAAAATATTAAAATTAATGTGTTGTCATGAGTTATGTCATTGTAACATTAATTATTAATTGTTGATCCAAAATTATCAATACATAAATATGACATGCCATTTAAAATTTAAAAAATATAATTATTTCTAAAAATAGTAAAGTGATTTTTGGCAGGAAAAAATAATTTACTATTTTTGAAAATGGTTGTGCTTATATATATGAAAATACGAAAATATTTCATGTGTATTGCACGGGGTGCAATGATAGTTCATTTGCAGTAAAAGTGATGATTTGGGGGGGGGGGGAGGGGGGGCTCATAGAGGATTGGAACCCAGGACCATCCAATAAAATGATGAATTCACTGTAGATCTAAATGCAAAAAATGGTTCATAGTTTATATCTTAAAGTGACTTTTAATTTATTTTGGCCAATCTTTGGTTCATAGTTTATATCTATATAACTAATATATTTTAGAGATACAAAATTAACTATATTTTAATTAAAATAATAGAAAATTTATAACAAAAAATACCAATATGATTTGGAGTAGACGAAATAAAGACAAACTAAAAAAAAATCTAAAATTAGTAAGTTAATTTTAGTAGAAAAAATTTAACTTATTATTTATGAGAATAGTTTCTTTTACATACAATAAGAATATTAGTAGAAAAATTAACGAAT
>NC_080392.1:20895865-20983365 GCF_028751815.1 Salvia miltiorrhiza | reverse complement strand
TAATTGGGCTTAATACAAACTTTCACGTAATTGTGATTTTGCCTATGGATTAAAAGGTGTCTTTAAAAAAAAAAAAATCAATTATTTTAACTTTTCACATGATTATTGATTTCCATCGAATTAATATCATTATTGCCAACTGAAGTGGAAAGTTAATGCTGTTGTGAATCGCGAGTAGCCAAAGTGACATAGATATATGTCGTTTAATACACCAACCGTAAGTCATGTAAACATTTCACGCGCTCACCTTAGCATTAATTTGGAACAATAAAAAATCATATAAAAAATTAGAATAATTAAAAATTTATATATTTGAAGGCATAATTTTTAATTCATATGCAAAATCACAATTTAGTGAAAATTCGGATATATAAATACAAGTGTTAATAAGTAAAAATACCAACATCTATTGTAATTAAAAAGAACCCATTATCGGCTTAGAGAAGCTATCCCACATAACATAGGGTAAGGTGCCCATCCAAGTCTGAGTGAGCCTACCCATTTATGATTTATAGAGTCTTTTTACATTAAAAAAAATGCTCATGTCATATCGAGGTATCGCAGAAGAGAAAACCTTGCTAGTACGGGGAAAAGAGTTGACTAGTGAACTCGTAAGCTCATTCATTTACTGCTAGCTACAGAGGTGGGCATAGTAAGCAAAATCATACGAAAAGATAAAGGAAGTGAAATTTCGTACGCAAAATAGCCAAATTAAGGGTCCGTTTGAGTGCGTGGTATAGAAATGAAGGTATTAATTATATAGAGATAATTAATCCATATTTTGTGAGTTTAGTTATTTAAACTATTGTCTGATGACCACTAAATAATGTATGTATAACTAGAATTAGATGTTTGATAGGTTCTGCTAAAATAATTTAATAGATATATTAGATGTTGAAATTACATTAATACAAGAAAATGACAAAATTATCCTAAGCATAATTGGGGGGGGGGGGGGAAGAAAAAAAAACCAGTGATTGAAACCCCCACCCCTTGTGCAGCAGACTGCAGACACCTTCCCCCCAGCCCACCCCCCTTCTACCCCACCTCTTTCTTCCTTCTTCCCCAGGCAAGTTACGCATCCCCCATCTTTTCTCTGCAAAAAAAAAAATTCGCAGCCTTCTTCCCTATAACGCCGCCATACCCCCAACCAAAATTCATGTTTTTCGTCGCCCTCACCCAAAATAAAATCGTGTCCCGTCTCCCTGTCGCCGTCGCGAGCAACTCTCATCTCTTCCCGGTAAGCTTGCACCGGCCCCTCCTCCCAAAAATTACGGCCGGACCACCCACCCTTACCTCTCTTGTCGGTAAGCTTGCACCGGCCCCTTTCAGATTTGTATCGAAAGCAAATAAATTTGGCAAAAGAGAAAAGCATTGAGAACAAAATCTTTACATGCCCAAAAACAGAATTTTGCAGATTTTACCTTCAAGGGGATTTGACGAAAATCTCATCAAAGGACTGATGAATTCATATTTTGAAGTAAATTGAGGGATAAAATTGTAAACACAATTTGTTATCTTAAACACTGTTCATCGCAATATTACTGATCAGGGGGTGAGGGTCGGATGTGGTTTCTAAGATGAACAGTGTTTTTCAGCGGGCTCAGAGATTAATGCGGGCCTGGAGTATTATTAATAAAGCCTATCAAACTGTGAGAAATGGTGAGAAATATAACATATCTCACCTATTAACCCCTATCAAACATAAACACGATAATGGAATGCACGCATAACAAGTAGTGACATATCAACAAATAACATTACATTCTTGAACCGATAACCATCTTTCGACTAACCTAGCATGCTCCGTCCCTCAGGACCAACAACTCGGGAATGAGAAAAAACGATTGACTTTCATTTGGTATTTCACTTCTCTGATATCTTACTGAGTTTCCCCCTCATCTCTTTGCAAAATGCCGCTCCACGGTGGTAAAGTCTCATCTTGTGTGTTCTATGCTCACTCTTTCTTTCCTGGTGTTAAATAGAATCAAAGCAAAGAAGGGAATGCTCTTTCAATCGCCGCATGTCCAAGAATCAAATTATGTAGAAGTCCTGGTAGAAGCATCGAGTGAAACTGACTTTTGAAAGTAAGTAATTTGTTCCATTGATTAATCATCTATAATTGTTCACTCTTATAAAAGCTTGATCATATGCCCAAATTATAGTGAATGGTCTAATATACCCTTGAATGTTGATGCATTATCATTGTTTTTTGTGAAAACTCTTACACTTTTCTTATACAAGTACAATATGTAAGAAAAACAAACAATTATTACTCCATCCGTCTGATTACAAATATCCCACTTTCCATAATGAGATGTCACATTGCAAATGTTTCATTCCTTTTTTGGCAACATAGTCTCTCTCTATACTTAATATTTAAATAATTTCCACCAATCCACTTTATTTACTAATTACACATTTCTTAATCTCTGTGTCCAAAACCAAAAGTCATGAAACATTTGTAATAGGACAAAGAGAGTATTTTTTTACTGGTGTCGGTTAAGACTTTTGAATATTTGGCAGCTTTTTTATTTTAATTATTAAACTATAATTTAAACTCTCTAATTAATCCATTAATTATGAAAAAAAAATATATGGTTCACCATTAAATTAAGCCGGCTACCTCGTAATATTTGGAGAAATAAAGTTGTGCATATATCCAAAAGAATCACCTAAATACACCTCTTCAAAAATTACTAAAAACCCGCAAAATTAAAACATTAATCTATTCCATATATCAACAAATACAAACTGTACTAACTCCAAAAAATACATATATTTATATATAGTCTACATTAATCTACATAATGACAATATAGTATAAGTCTCTAACACACGCAACTTTCTTATTCGATAGGAAGATATCTAATTTAATGGAATAAACATACAATAATTTCCCTCAAAAAAATGAAATGAAGGGTAATTACAAGTGTCCCAAAAAGCTCACGTCGATGGATGTGTAGTGATTATTTTATTTTGGAGGAATTGAATGAGCTGGATTCTCCATCAAACTAAGCCGATCAAGTCAGATTCTCTATACAGCTAGAATCTTGAATATCATCCCTTTTGCTTTCCAAATGTGAATAAAATTTTAATTTTACACATTCGATAGGATAAAACTGCCGGCTTAAACTTAAAGAGTGTGTAAGCTTCGAGGAATTTTCATAGGCGATGTTTCCAATTTTTTAACTACAATTTATGTCAGCTTTCACAACTAACACCTCAAGTCAAACAAAAACGTCTCTCTCTCTCTCTCTCATTAGTTTCATCTCGACTGTATATTTTTATATATAAAGAAGGCGAGGAGTTCCATATTTCCAGATACATAGAGTTTTTTTTATCATAGGCTTTGGGCTCTCTCTCTCTCTTGTTGAAGCTCATGGGAACTGAAAGCAAGAACGACGATTACACAAAAAATGTAAGTTTCCACATATATACCATGTTTGCGTTACGCCAACATTCCAAACATGTCCTTTTTTTCTTTTTCTTTTTCTTTTTGGAATACTCGAGGTATGCTGTAGCTAAATCCAACATGATTACATACCGCACCAACCTCCTTCTTCTTTATATCTTTCGGTTTCATTTCGAAAAATATTGGACTTAATTAACAACTGCGGATTTATCTAATTGTAATCTAAATCTCTCTAGATTAATCTTTTCTTGTATGCTTGCAAAGAATGAATTGTGGAGCACACAGCTACACACAACGAAGTAAGTCAACACCACATAAATTTTCTAAATCACGGCAATCTATATACATGAATTGAACATAACCCTTCTGACCTTTTCTTTGCTTGGGATTCCATGCTTCCTGGTTTCAACAAATTCTTATATAAAAAAGTAGGTAAATTTAGTAATAAGGATAATTTATGAGTCCCCCGTTGATTATGGGCAAGTAGAGCCAGCTGTAGTGAAATTGGACTCAATTTAAATGGTTTTCAAATTTGATAGCATGTGCTTGTGCTTAGACTATATGCCCTCTTATCTAAATCACAATAGTTGACTTCTATATTCAACTATTATTACGTTTATTTTTCTTTCTGTCTACTCCCTCCGTTCCGCGAAGCTTAAGCATTATTCATTTTTGATTTGTCCCATGAAGTTTGAGTGCTTTCTTTATATGATAATTTTTTTTTCTTTTATCCATCTTTCCACTTTTTCACCTATCACACTTAATACACAAAATATCAATTCCTTAAAATTTGTGTAGAAAAGAATTGCTCAAACTTCGCGGGATAGAGGGAGTAATTTATACTCCCTCCGTCCACGAAATGAGTACCCATTTGGGGGTGGCACGGGTTTTAAGAAATTGATTAAGTGTGTGTAAGTGGAGTAAGGGACCCACTTTTATTGTGAGTGGGATGTGTGGGGTACACTTACCAAAAAAGGAAATGAGTACTCATTTGATGGACGGACCAAAAAGGAAATATGGGTACTCATTTCGTGGACGGAGGGAGTACTATAAAGCTACTGAATCTTGAGTACAGACAAGACAGACTTTTCGTCGACACCTTTTTCCAAGTTTTGAGGATATTTTTTACTTGGCCTAGATTCCTTGGATGTTTAAAAGTAGATGCAACTGTGTGAATTTTAACTTATTTGAACCCCCACTGCATATAATGTGATTTAACTTCACTAGAATTCCCTTAATTTATATTTTTCCCAACAATTTTAATTGTGCAAGAATGATCAAAGTAGTATTACAAACCTTTTGAGTGTACAAATGATGATTCATTTATACATCATCAATATTCAATACATACGAAAAATCTTATACATAATATCAATAATTTGATTTTGTGATACGGGTTCGTTAGGCCCACCAAATTTTTAATGAAAAATAGGTAAAATTATACAAAATGATATGGTCTTCATGAGAACCCTTTCGGTCTGACCGAATAAAACGACGACATCATACCATCTAAAAATCCCACCAAATGACTAAGCATTCTGCAGCTGAAAGTATAAGGGGACATTTTTTAACTAACACTCAAAGTTGCGGGTTTTGGAATAAAAAATTAAAGTTAGTCAGAGAGGCTGTTTTTGATAGGGAAAAAATTGTGCAGGTGGATAATCGGACAGCAGAAGAGAAGGCAATCGATGCGTGGTTGCCTATCACTTCTTCGAGAAATGCAAAATGGTGGTACTCAGCTTTCCACAATGTCACAGCCATGGTTGGAGCTGGGGTTCTCAGTCTCCCTTACGCCATGTCTGAACTAGGATGGTAAATATTCGTTGTCATCATCACCACAAAATACTTGAAATCTGTATAATCCAACGCGAATTTTTCAGGGGGCCTGGAGTAGCTGTGATGGTCATATCTTGGATCGTCACCTTCTACACGTTGTGGCAGATGGTTGAGATGCACGAAATGGTACCTGGCAAGAGGTTCGACAGATATCATGAGCTTGGACAGCATGCTTTTGGAGAGAAGCTCGGGCTCTACATCGTCGTACCTCAGCAACTAGTTGTTGAAGTTGGAGTGGACATTGTGTACATGGTCACAGGAGGGAAATCACTCAAGAAATTCCATGACACGGTCTGCCCGGAATGCAAAGATATCAAGCTTACGTTCTTTATAATGATCTTTGCCTCTGTCCACTTTGTCCTCTCACATCTGCCCAACTTCAACTCCATTTCTGGAGTGTCTTTGGCTGCCGCAGTCATGTCCTTGAGGTATAGGAAGTTTTTACTCAAAATACCAAGTTAATTGAATAAATAGTTCTAAAGTATCAAGTACCTGTAAGATTTTGATGGTCACATGATTTTGTCAACTGTGAAGCTATTCCACGATTGCATGGGGGGCCTCGCTGAAAAAGGGTGTTCAACCAAACGTGCAGTATGGTTACAGAGCCACGACCACGGCTGGTACTGTTTTTAACTTCTTCAGTGCTCTGGGAGATGTGGCTTTTGCCTATGCTGGTCACAATGTTGTCCTGGAGATTCAAGCCACCATCCCTTCAACACCTGAGAAGCCTTCCAAGGGACCCATGTGGAAGGGAGTGATCGTTGCTTACATTGTTGTTGCGCTGTGCTACTTCCCTGTGGCCTTCATTGGATACTGGATGTATGGCAATGAAGTATCAGACAACATTTTGATATCACTAAACAGACCGACTTGGCTCATCGCCATGGCTAACATGTTCGTTGTGATACACGTTATTGGAAGCTATCAGGTGAAACTCAGTGTTCTCTCATTCTTGTGTTATTCTTCATACATATATCAAAGAGAGTCACTAACTCCCATATGCTACATATGTATCGATGCAGATATACGCGATGCCAGTTTTTGACATGTTAGAGACAGTCCTAGTCAAGAAACTAAGGTTCAGGCCAACCTGGTACCTCCGATTCATCACCAGAAACATCTATGTTGGTATGTTAAGCTACCGCGTTCACTTCTTACTAGTTGCATTGGTTTTGAAGTTCAAACTCCATTCTGTAAGTTGTTCGTTATGCCACCTAAAAGGAACTCTATCATATTGACGTTTCAGCATTTACAATGTTCGTTGGCATTTCATTCCCTTTCTTTGGCGGACTCCTCGGATTCTTTGGGGGATTTGCTTTCGCACCAACCACATACTTTGTAAGTACAACTGAACTGCTTATACCATCTGTACCTTATAGATTGAATGTCTTCTGTTAACATAATAACTCAAATCTTCAAAACATTCCTACAGCTGCCTTGTATCATGTGGCTTGCTATCTATAAACCAAAGAGATTCAGCCTATCTTGGATCACTAACTGGGTGAGTTTCAACTCATTATATCTTATGTTCTTACAAATCTTTCTTATTACTAGCTGATGGTTTTTGTGGTTTTCGGAACTCAGATTTGCATCATTCTCGGAGTCCTTTTGATGATTATAGCACCAATTGGAGCACTAAGGCAAATCATACTACAAGCAAAGGACTACGAGTTCTACTCATAAGCATTTAGTCTCTAGAGTGTTGTATCTTGTTGGTTGAGAGGGTGGATCAATGGGTTTTCGGATAGGATAAAGTGAAGACTCCTGGAAGAATTTAAAGCAAAGATGGATGTGTCGTTTGACTAGCGAGGGATGGAGGCCTCATTAATTGCCTCCTCCAGGCTCCAACAATTTCAATGCTCCCAAATTTATGTCTGAATTTATTGTGTGTGTATAGACCTGTTTGCTGATGTTCTGAACTTATAGTACCTTTGTGAATGGACGGCAGTATTACAATACCAATTAAATACAATCATATGCGAGCAAATTACTATGTGGCTGTTTTATTTTAAATTCATGATCCAGCTTACTTCCAATCAAATGATTGACAGATAGCATGCTGCAGAAAAGGCAATGCAAGACGTTCACCATTACTTAATTACAAGCTCATTTAGGGTGTTTGTTTTATATTCATACATAACAAAAGTAGACAGGAAACACGAGGAAAGCATGTATTATGATATCCTCAACTTTTTAGAATACTACATTACACAGACAGAGAGAACAATAGACAACAGAAAATATATAATGAAATAGGATAGAAACAGAGTAATATCATATTTTAAAGGCTCTGTACCTCAAAATCCGAAACTAGTACTATAAAATTGCCTTTAGCTGGCGAAGTGCTCCTCAAAATTCTAGTTCCTCACTTCAGGACCCGCTCATCGTTCGCCAAGCTGAAAAGATAAAGCATATCATATTTGCAATAGAGTACAAGATAATAAATTGTGGATGGAGATATCTAAGACTGCTAATAATGCATACAAGAAAAAATCTTGTCCAATATGAGCTTGCATCTCTTTATGGTGTCAATCCCTATGAATTCTCATTAGACATTACGACACCTTCTAAACCCAGCTCAAAGATTAAATTGTATTACAACCTAAAACGACACCCAAATTGTATATAGTTACCATCGCTCATTGGTGATGACAGTACAAAGTTCCGAATCTTGAACTGGTATGAATACCGTTTACCTAGAAAGACTTGTCTGTGTCATTTGGTAGCTGCAAGAAGCATTGCAGCATTGTCTGATTCTATGTAGCGGTGCCCTCATAGATTCTTCTTTTTAACAGGCAAACCAAGATTAATTCTAGGGTTAATTGCATGTAAATACACCAACTTTAACCAATATCCATTTTTGACGCGCACTTAGAAAAGTTCAATTAAAGACATAAACTTTATTAGTTGTTCAATTTTGACTCCGATAAGCCACACAGACGTCATGTAGACGCCATGTTGTTTCCGGTAAGCCACGTAAACACCATGTCATTTTTTAACTTGGAAAAAATGAAATTGAAGTCAAAATTGAACAACTAATAAAGTTCATGTATTTTATTGAACTTTTCAAAGTACGCATCAAAAATGAATTTTGGCCAAAGTTGATATATTTACATGCAATTATCCCTTAATTCTACTATGTCCTAATAGATTTGTTCCATGCCATATGACAACTACATAAGAGCCATTTTGTAGTTTCCTCTATCTTCACTCCATTTCTGTGCTGCAACACCATGGCAATGAAGGACGCAGACGACAACAATGTTTCTATCCCTGCTTCAACACCAGCAGATGGAGAGACATACAGAGCAACTAAAGTAACTGCCACTCTCTCTCCATAGAACATATATTATACACTTGGTTTCTTTTTCTTTTTTTTTGATAAATTAATAGTATTAAATTAAGAAATTTAAAGGTCGCGTCACAGGGGACTCGAACCCAAGACCTTTGGCATTGGGCATTAACCCCTTACCGCTTGACCAACACACGCACACCATACACTTGGTTTCTTACACATAAAAGATCTGGATCACAAGATCCCCAGAAATTGTGGTTTCACACAATTCATCATTATTATAATTATCTGTCATAGAAAGAATGTGTTAAGAAAGTTGTGGAGAACTTGAATGCTATCAACTCTAAGCTTCTGAGAGAGTTCTAAGTTCTAACATCCAAAGTTTAATATTTCCATCCTTAATTGAACATCTTTACACTCCAGTTCCATTACATGATTCCAATGTTTCTCATTGCTAATTACAGAAAGATTATCGGTCAGTGGAGCAAAAGGCAATAGATGACTGGCTTCCAATTACTTCATCGCGGAATGCAAAATGGTGGTACTCAGGCTTTCACAATGTTACGGTCATGGTTGGAGCAGGAGTCCTAAGTCTCTCGTATGCCATGGCAGCTCTGGGATGGTACGCATGCCTTCAACTCGAGGACAGCTTAGTTTGTTTCAATTACGCTTAAGCTTTGGTTTTTGGCTATAATTTGGTCTCAAGCTTTGATTTGGTTAAATTGGATGACTAATCAAGGATCTAACTGAACCAATGAAAGCTTGAGGATTCCATTATAACAAAATACAAAGTTTACAAAAGAAATGAACATTCAGAGACCTATCAATCTATCGTCCTTTATATTTTCGTTTCTCCCATCAATTTTTTTTCCTTATGCCATTATATGTGATTTTTAGGGGGCCGGGAGTTGCTGTTCTAATTCTCTCATGGATGGCAAATGGTTGAGATGCATGAGATGGTACCTGGAAAACGTTTTGACAGATACCATGAACTTGGCCAGCATGCATTTGGTGAAAAACTAGGCCTTTACATGTAGTACCTCAGCAATTGATTGTTGAAGTTGGTGTCAATATAGTTTACATGGTAACTGGAGGCAAATCACTGAAAAAATTCCATGAAACTGTGTGTGGAAGCTGCAAGCAAATCAAAACTACTTACTTCGTAATGATATTCGCCTCTGCCCATTTTGTTCTCTCTCACCTGCCAAACTTCAACTCGATATCTGGGATATCTTTAGCTGCAGCAGTCATGTCTAACGTAAGTGTTCAGTATCTTTGACCAAGCCCTCCTCAATCTGAAACTAATGCAGGATCACAAAAGGTAAATTTAGTAAGAAAAGTTTATAATGATTAATGTTAGTAACATTCTTTTCCAAATATACAGTTACTCAACAATAGCTTGGACAGCTTCCCTCCACAAGGGAATCCAAGAGGGAGTTAAGTGCGGCTATCCCGCAACCAGCAGAGCTGGAAAAGTTTTTGACTTCTTCACTGCCCTGGGGGAGGTGGCGTTCGCCTATGCTGGTGACAATGTGGTGCTGGAGATTCAGGCAACTATCCCTTCGACACATTGCCTACTTCATTGTTGCATTGTGTTACTTCCCTGTTGCTCTTATCGGCTACAGGATGTTTGGGAACCAAGTCCAAGACAAAATACTTCTCTCGTTAGAGAAACCTGCATGGCTCATAGCAGCAGCAAACATGTTTGTGGTTATCCACATTATTGGAAGTTATCAGGTTCACTTTTCATTGCTTATTTGGCAAGATTTTATATTTTTCTACCACTTCGAAGACTTGTAAACTGGTTTTCATTTTTTCTTATGTTGGACCCATTCTCTGCAGATTTATGCCATGCCAGTTTTTGACATGATTGAAACTGTGTTAGTGAAAAAGCTGAGGTTCAAACCAAGTTTCTCGCTTCGTTTAATCTCATGTAACATCTATGTAGGTAGTATTACAAACCAAACCCACACCTTTGCTAGTTTTGAAGTTTTCATATGCAGAAGTTTCAGTAAACTTAGCTCTAATGTTTTCCACAGCAATTACTATGTTCATTGCTATAACATTTCCATTCTTTGGCGGGCTGCTGGGATTTTTCGGAGGTTTTGCATTTGCCCCGACAACTTACTTTGTAAGTCATTCTGTAAACTCAATTCTCAATACTGCTTTAGCTAGACAGACATAATTGGCTGAGTCTTGAATTCTCTCTATTTCAGTTGCCCTGTGTCATGTGGCTTGCAATCTATATAAACCATAAAGATTCAGCTTATCTTGGTTCACCAATTGGGTAAGTAAAACACAAAGTCTCTAGCACTATAAATAGAATACCTATAATGCACACTAACGATTCTGCTTTATATTTCAGATTTGCAAAATTCTGGGACTTATGCTAATGATACTGTCACCCATTGGAGGCCTAAGAAATATAATCCTGAAGGCTAACGACTACGAATTTTACTCTTAAGCACTTTCACCCCTTCTTTAGGAGGGTAAGACTGTAGTATCAAAGACCGCTCGAGGTGAAATAACAAAAGTGGTGCAAAATTGCCTGCATATAGTCAGCCATCAAGAAATCCAGCCAGAGAAGCATGCACTGCATATGGAGAAACATGTATTTGCAGGAGGATTTAGCAACCACAAGATAATTAAATACCCTGGGGAATAATTTTATCATGGACATTTGGAACCATCAAACATTTCAGTGGCATTGCAATACTTCAGATGTTTTAAAGTTATGTTTTTCCCTTGTGATTATATTGAAACTGAAACTCGACTATGCCCTTCCTCAAAAGTAGAATGATAAAACTTGATTAAAAACATAAGTATTAAACCTGCACTTAGGGGATTAAGTAAGTCAAATTAACTCCTAGCTAGTAGGATATGCAAAGGGAATTGTTTCACTAATACACTATATCACGCAGAATGTAACACATAACACACACACACACAAAGAGATGCGCATTCTACTAGCCAAAATGCAACTTGAGCAAAAAAAAAATTATGACGTGTGATTGTATAACTAATTGTTCTCAGAAGGGAACCACAAGAACATAATTATGAAAATACTTTAAGCAAGTCAATCACAACAAAAAGGTAAACCTACTCTCCACCAACAAAAAGAAAGATTCTCCTAAAAATACGAGAGCCTCCACATGTGGCCACCAAACCAGACTTGTTTAATCACTTATAATAATTTAAGTTTTGACAGCCATCAGCAACACTAATTACTCATTCACAAGCCATATCTATTTCGGATTTTCACCATCAAGATTCCCAATAAACATTAACAACTGGAGGAGCAGCCTAAACAGAAATACATCATAAGCGAAAAGGATTACTAGAGAAAGGTTAACATAATCATAAAATCATAACAATAAGTCATCACATTGTCATTGCAAGAACCAAGCTCATGTTACATAGAACACATAATGTGAGAAACCCTTCTCAGGAAAGACACTAACTTTGCCACTATCTAACCTTCTTTTCAGCTTTCTTCTTGTCTTCTCTAAAGAAGACAACCCAAAGATTCACAATCCACAATATACTAACTGAAATGGCCGTGACGACAACAAGGAGCCACGAAATCCAGACCCATTTGGGTATCACAGCATCCGCGGCCCCAGTCACATAGAATGCAAACATCCTATACACAAAATAAGGGCCGACGAAACCCCTGACAACAGAATAGAGTGCATAAAACGGAGGAGACAAAAGATCAAACACCTTAGCTGCAAACTCCACATCCGACTTCCTCGCGCTGGCGAGAGTCCAGACGTTCTGGCAGAAGCTCGTGACCTCAGCGAGCACCAAGAGCACGAGAATCGCGAAGGCCCCGTGGTAGACGACGTAGCGGCAGGTGACGAAGACGAAGAGCGTGGCCAAATGGTGGCCGATGAAGAGGACGTCGGTGGGGTAGAAGATGAGGTAGTGGACGAGATCCATCAGGAAATACGCAATGCTGTAATCCAAGACGAGATTCTGGAGCGGCGTGTTGGCGGAGTGGAAATCGCGGGCGGGGTCGGAGAGGATGGCGCGGGCGGCGAGGAACACGGCGGGCGTGCCGTGAGCAAGGGATATGGCGCAGCTGGAAGCCTCGGGGCGGAGCTTGGAGGCCCAGCTGCGGAAGAGGACAGAATAAGCAATGAGGTAGAGGATCAAATAGCCGGCGAAGAAGAGGGAGAGGGGATTCGAGGTTGGCGGAAATTGAAGGTCCATGATTTTGGGGAATTTGAATTGGGGTAAACCTAATTGGGAATATGAGTTGAAGGATGGTGGAAAGATGAAGAAAAAGTGGCGGGGTCTTGATTATGGTTGCGGTGGCTAGGAATTTGAGGGAGGCGGCGGCGGAGTTGGTCGAGAAATAGAGGTTTTGGAGCTGCACCCAAACTCAATTGCGTATTCCAACACGCTTCCATTATCACCTCACTTCACAAAATCATTGAGATTAGGTCACTCTGCTTGTTCAGCTCAAAAACGAATTTCAGGATAATTACCCTACAATAATTGCAGAATACAATAATCATATAAAATACTAGATTCTCCTCGTAATTGAAGAAACATCTGGATTCTCGATATTAATTATATTACAGTTCATAATTTTCTCATTTGTTAAAGGAGCATTTTGTAATTATTTTCCATTACATATGTATATATTGAGTGAAATACTAATTGTGTGTTTATTTACTTTTACAAATATATATATTATAGATTGAGTGAAATACTACTTGTGTGTGTTTATTTACTTTTACAAATATATATATTCATTATATTCCTTGAATCTTTATGAAAAAGTATAATACATTTTCTAAATATTAAATAAATATCCTTAAGGGGACATCAAGCCGTACGAAAGAGTGAGGTTCAAGGATCAAACCCCATCGCTCCTTCTCAAAAAAAAAAAATCTAAAATAAATGGGGCAGGTAATTGAATTTTGCGAAGGAGTGCACGCAATTGTAGTACATGGTCAAAATTTTGAACAAGTCAACTCGAACAAATTTGAAATTACTTTCCACAAATAACGCCATAATTATTTCAGAGATATAAAGAATTAGATTTTTTTTTTTTTTTTTTTTGAGTAACTACCTTGATTTCGAGAGTTCTACTTTTTTCCCCTTTTCTTTTTCTGGATTTTTTTTTCTTTTTTTTTTTTAAGTTCTTTTTCTGGATTTTGAGTATAATCGGTATGCATCCACCAAACACGATAAACTTACATTTTGCAATAGAAATATGCAAATTCAATTTGCAATACTGCAAAATTAGGAGCCAATTTTCACCACACCATCATATTCATACAACATAAAATCGGCTACACGTATTCCACACTCAAATAATGTTGGATCTCAGACAACTAGTTTCTAATTTCTACCATCTTCGTAGATTTTTTTTTCTTTTTTTTTTTGTGATTTTCCGAAGGTGAAGAAGACTAAGAATATCGAGTCCAATGAGTAGTATTCGGTGATGGATCTTGTTTCTTGCAAAGTAGGCTAATCAATCTCACCTTCCTCTACATCTTGTGTAGTAGCATTGGGATCGGCTGCTGGGGGCTCGGGTTCGTCGTCGTCGTCGTCCATCTTCATGTACAATCCAAGCTGTTCCAACGGATTATTGCTTCCGAATTTGAAACTCCCAAACCCATCCTGTGAGTCCTCTGGGCTCATTTCATCGACTGAGCTAGCTAGTACTAGTTGCTCGGGAGGGGCAGTCCTTAGCATTTCTAAATCCTCGAGAAAACGCGAATTCTCGTTGATCTCAACCGTCTTCTCCATCTGCATCATCCCACAACAATAAGCCTTCACTGAAAAGGATAAGAAATAAGATTCGAGTTCGTGGTGGTCAAAAACTTGGCTGACCTTGAGCAGCGCTTCTCTCGCTGCTTCTCTCTCGAGCTCCCTTCTCCTTTTCTCTTCAGCTGCAGCTTCAGCTTCAGCCCGCTTACGAGCATCTTCTGCAGCTTTGGCTTCTGCTTGCAGCCTAGCCTTCTCTGCTTAATGAGAAGCAAACATGATAAAATTCTTTTGTTGGAAAGTAGTGTCCTCATCCAGAATTATACGAATTATACCTCTCTTTTTGTGCATCTCAAGTTCCTCTCTTTCACGTCGGAGTTTCTCAGGGTCCATCTTTTCATCCTGTACAGTAATTTCAGGAAACCACAGTCATGCTGCTGAAACTAAAAGGGTAACATATGAGAAGATTTTGAGAACCCCCTAACCTGAGTTAGAGTTTTCTCTCGAGCTTTTAGGATTGTGTCCAAAAATCGGTTCTTCAAGATAGCAGCCCTGTACAGCTTGTCTGGGGAGACTTGCCTGTCATCTTGTGCACCCTCTACTGACACGTTCGACAACGACAGATAAGAAACAGCAAATATTTACATTGCCAACCCATCACACCGAGCTCTTACCATCTACTTGACCATCTGAATCGCTCGAGGAAGGCTTCACTGAACCATGTTCGAGGTGGTCCAATTCACTAGCAGATGCTGCAAAAGAATCAGGCATCTAGTTTAACCAGCAAATCATGTGCTAGCAGAATTCATAATTAAATAAGTGAAGAGATCATAGAAAAGCTGGCTCAACATGCATCATGTCTGAAATTACTTCTCAGCATAGGGCTACAATTAATATTTCAACAAAAACTTGTGTGATTGGCCTAAACTATCATATACAAGACCCTGATGAATGCTATGTGTATTTTATAAGCTGAGAGAGAGACTTCATGCAGACTCATCTCCAACAATGAGGATGGGCCACAATGTGTAATGGGACCATAACAAGAGGTTAAAAACATAATCTTAAGGAATTTAGCGATTTTTGCATAGTGTTCAATATGCCCTAAACACTACAAAGCCATTGATGAAGGTCTCAAGTATGGACGGTGAACAAATGCCTGGAATAATTCATCTATGGTGCCACAGACACAGTAAAGGAGGAAATTGCCAAAAATGTCAGGCCCGGAAATTATAAAGAGATATGGGATCAATGTCATTGATGCTAAATGGGAGAATCAATTGCATCATGATTTACACGCTGCGGCATACCATCTAAGAGGGGGATGGAGAAATTAAGAAGGGTTTATTGTGTTGCATGGAGAAATTAAATCCAGCTGATGAACAATTGCAAGCTAATCATCAAGTGGATAACTTTCGATCGTGTTCAGGGCTTTTTGGGCAAAAGAAGCATTGGAAACTTACAAAACAAGAACCCCCTGGTAAGCTTCTCACTAGCAATATTAATTAATTATATTCTTTATGATCCTAAAATACAGTAGTTGCTTTTTATTTGGTTCCCAATAGGAAATTGGTGGACTTTCAAAGTTTTGCTGTCAAAATATTGAGTTCATGTTCAGCTTCAGCGTGTGAACATAATTGGAGTATGTTCAACCAGGTATTTTATCTTTTCTTTTCAATTGATCTGCTGTACTTATTTGTTGTGATCAATAATTATGTAATTATAATTTTATAGGTTCACACAAAGAAGAAAAATCGTTTGACTACAAAAGCGCAACTCCTTGGTGTACATCATGTACAATAGGAGGTTGAGAGGAAAACACGTCAAATTGACAAGTAGGGGTAAAAATATGGACCCACTGGGAGTTGATCATTTGGCCTCTAACGATGAATGGTATGTTGGTAATGAGAATGAGGCAAACGAAAATCTTCCAACTGATATGGTTGCAATTACACAAATGATTGAGGGAAATACATCTTCATCAAGGATAAGCAAGAAGAGCACAAATTCAAAAGGTAAACTTCAATTACTAAATTCAACTGAAAGAAATTTATTATTCTTCTTCTATTCTTCATATATACTTATATTGAATGTAACTTAGAAAAAATACGAGAGGCATGCATTTGATCGATGAGGAACAGAGCAAGGAAGAAGATGAGCATGAGGATGAGAATGATGATATTGAACAGATATATCCAACAAATTTGGATGGAAATAATGATGAAGATGAGGATCTTGATGATTGAGATGTTTAAAATTTTAAATATTTGACAAACTGGAGAATTTGGTGTTTTTTAGATATTTTCAACCTTTACTTTGATTTAAGACTTATAAAACCATAATTTAGTATTTATTTTTATTTCTATATGGTGTTATTCATTGGTTAAAATTATTTGTGCTTGGTGTGAGGCTTACACCTCAAACCACCTCAAGGCTTACTGCCTCGCCTCGACAAGAAAAAATGCCTCAATCCCACCTTAAGCTCTTCACAACATTGCTCGATTACAAAATGAAACCAAAAGATCCCGAGTCCAAGCAGCTATTTCCCCATCACCCCCAAATCCAATTTGTACATTGCCTGTGTTATTACTTAAAGCAAGTAGATATCTTCATAGTGCTGACTTTCAGGATGTAGAACAAAATTTTCAAAGTGCCTCAAAAAACCAAATCAACCCATCAAATGAAAACTTTTAGATAACAGCAAAACATCCCAAAATCCCACCAAGAAAAAGCCTCTCCCCCCCCCCCACCTCTTCCAGCCAGTCCAAGAAAAAAGAAGTAAAAGAAAAATCCAGAACACTTACGATGTTCACCAACCAGCTCACCGGTGTCACCCTTTTTAGCTGAATCTGCTGTGTGACATGTTTCATCCTGGAATACCAACAAGCAGCAATTACTGCCTCAGAACTTATATGCACTCATTGATCAAAGGAGAACAACGGTGCAAGAAAGAAATAAGAAGGAACCTGTGCTTGCTTTACAGCTGAAGAACCCTTGGAGCATTCAGACCCTCTATCAGAGTCCGGACCTGCAAATTTAAAATATACCAGGAATATTTTAGGGTTCACCTAACACAAATCATTAAACTTTTCCAAAAAAAAAAATCACTAAAGGTACAGAACTAACATGCCAAGTCCCAAAAGACCATGAACATGTAACACATGTATAAAGGAAAGAGTGTTACAGCCAATGCTCGGAGGCACCTAAAAAGTTTAGAATGTGAACAGTAACTGCAATTGCAAGGGAAACAATATCTAACACCTCAAGCACCACAATAGTTCAAAAATCTCATATCCACACTTAGCATATTTCCCAAGAACTAAACTATCGGAAGTTCCAAAAGGAAAAGTAGTTAATCAAATTAGGAGTAGGATGTTCTTTTATAACTCCACAATATCACTTGTGGCATCTAGTCGAAGTTGGACCCATAATATTAATACATAGCTACAGGTTTTGAGGAAAGAGAATATATGCCTGATGCCATCAACATAAGCAAGAGAATTGGACAGTTGTATCATCTTTACACCATATACACTCATAAGGATTACTAAAAAATCAAGCTCTGGATATAAGTCCTCATCACCTACCTATATGTCCAGATATAAGGATTACTGAAGGGGGTCTTTGGTGAAAGTAGAGCAAAGGGAAAGAATCAAGAAAAGGAAAGGAAAAGAAAAAGATGCATGGAATGAGTCTCAATCTTTCGACTTGTTTGCTTTCAACACCACAAATGGAATTGAATTCCCCTTGATTTCCTTGACTATTTGTTTCAACAAAGCGGAATCAACTTTGACAGCAGTGGCGGTGTAGGAGGGGGGTGGTGGTGGTGGGGTGTGGAGGTGGAGGAGGTGGGTGCGGTGGTGGCAGGGGATGGCAACAGTGGTGGTGTGGTACTGGTGGGTGTGGTGGCGATGGCCAATGGGGGGCAGTTCGAGGTGGGGCTGGCGGAGGATGGAGTTATGGACCCATGGTGGTGGTGGATGGATAACAGGAAGGATACAGGGGAATCCAAACCCCATTTAGAGGTGAGGAATGAAAAACCGTCAAATGGGGAATCCAAATCCGAAATATGGGGAAGGAATCACTAAAAGAATTTCAACCAAACACTCACTATGAGATTCAGGTTCATGGTTCCTAGTTCCCTTTTTCCAGACTTAAATGGGGTGTTGGGGTGAGACCAGTCAACGAAGCACAAGCAGTGGATGGCAAGATTTAGTGCATCAAGAAAATTATAATTACCAATGGGAAAAAGAGAGATGTAGAAGGATGAAATTTTATTTGAAAAATAAAATATTGTACTATTTCTCTAAATTGTTTGTGAATCTCACTTAAAACACCAAATTATTGTGCATACAAGTGGGCAAATATGAAATCTAGTAATAGTAAGTCCAAAAGTGTAAGCCACAAACAGACAATAGAATATTAATCTAACATTTCTGCATTGAAACTAGGGAAAGAAACCTCTTAAGCATTGGACCTCCTAAAGCGAGGCATGCCTTTCTGGGTTTCTCCCAAATAACCTATCATATTGAAGACTCTAGATAGAGGAACAGTTCTTTAGAAGCAACCCATATAAGTCACAAGCCCACATCATTCTACAACGAAATCATACCAGTGTTAGAAATACAATAGAGGACAAATGCTTTATTTTGTGTTAGCATGTGTCAAACACTTGAAAACAACGCAAATACATGCACAGTTAAACTTCTTCAGGAACTTGTTCACAGTAAACAGTAACCACACAGATTAACAATTTTGCAACAGAAAAACATTACATCCAAGGAAACAGACATTTCAGATCACAATGAATTAAGCTAGCACATAGGATCAATTAAAAAGTTAGAAAAAATGTATCACAGACTGTATTTGCTAGCAGAAAGTCCTGATACAATACTATAAATCAAATAATATTCACTAATTGTGTATTCAGATCAACCTGCTTCATTATATTCTTCAGCTCTGCCCCCAACATCTTTTTCAATCAAAACTGGGGGATAGCTAGTTACAGGAGCCTCATTTCCTCCAATGTCAACATCCTCGTCAATGGGATCGTTATCATTGCCTTAAGATAGTCAACATCACATATTAACATCAAATTAGCGACATGCCAACTTCAGAGAAGTGACACTTAAGCATAGAGCCAATTTTCAAAAATTAGAACCTTTGTCAACTTGCAGTGACGAATTGCTAAGCCCTGATACATTTGGGAGCTGAAACAGAAATGAGAAAACCATAGTTAGTTTTAATGCTAAAACAACACATACATACTCGAGCAGGGTCTTCACAATGAAGGACAAGAAATGAGCTAAAAGGATAAAATAAAATACCTCAATCTCACAGGCCTCAGATCTGGCAAGGTTCTTCTGGTTATCTGGTAAATGTTCATCTAAAAGCTTCCTCAAGGTAAATAGAGTGTCATCACTAAGATCATCGATGTCTATCTCAATCTCATCCTCTCCACCATCACCTCTATTTGAGGTTTGTGCCCTCAGAAAATCAATGACGGCATCTGGTAGGTCCCCATCAATACCTTCCAATTCCATGCTCAATTTATGCTTGTCCTCATCTGTCATCTTCCTCTTTGTAGGTTCTTGTATTACTTCATGCTGTCGTGGGCTGAGCTTCCTCTTTTTTGATGGGGCCAATGTCTTGGCCACTCCAGTTTCCTCAATACCCCCTGATTTTTTAGGTGCTGAATTGGAAGTAGTCACCACAAATTTCTTCTCAATAGCTTTCCACCTCGTTTCAAAGAACTGACTAAATGTCTCAGCCAGAACGTGGACGTCACTCCCAGGTGGATTGTATGTCTTTGCATTGGTAAAAGTAAGTCGGACATCTTCTAGGAATTCCAAAGGATGCGAGTACTTCCCTGAATTGAGTTTGCTCTTAACTGTTCCCAAATCCATGGGGGTTTTAATTATAGTAAAATAATCCGGAATGTTCAGTTTCACCACATCGACAGGTGAATTGAATACCCAAGCAAATTGTTGCGACATCAGCTTCTTCAAGAGACCTTCACACTGCTTAAGTGTTGCATTGTTAGCATTCACATGTGAGTTGTCGCTTGCTGATTGAAACCTTCCTGTTATACCCCGATTCCAACCCCGAGCTTTTTTCCCAGGTGCAGAATCCAACATCGCTGATTTTTTCAAGTTACCCACTTGCAGCCCTTTCTGTTGTCCATTAGTACAAGTGAGAATATCACTAGAATTTGACTTTGTAAATTTATTTACAGTAGTTTTTTTCTTCTGCGACTCAACTTTATTTTGGAGAAGTCGAATCTGCTCAAGCTCCGATGTCAGACGAAGCACCAAACTCTTCCTCTCAAAGGAAGACAATTTGGACAATGGAATAATTTGTATGGGTACAGTGAAACCATCCCTCGAGGCTGAATTCAAATCAACCCATTTTCTCTTAGACGCAGAAGAACCATCAACTGAGTCAATCCGTCCCGAGCTGCCAGATCCTTCAGATTCATAATGTGGAGCAACACTAGCAGAATACCCAGGGGGGAATCTATCTTTCTTGGCCATCATTATACCGCTATGCCCACTTATACAGAATTTGTTTACTCACTAGTGCAGCCAAAATAATCTGCATAAAGCATTGGGGAAGAAAAAATTGCATTCATTCGATTTCAAAAACTGTAGATGTAACTTTTCAAGATTGCTTACACACTTCCATCTTACACAAGATTTTACTGATCATTTTCTAGTTTTTGGCGGAAGAAATTCAATAAATGACTCAAACAAGTCTCAGCTTGCTAACGACAACTAAACCTAATTCCACAAGTCAGCAACACTCCAATAACCCGTTTCAGTCCAATCCCTCTGAAAAACCTCATGATTTTACATTCCTCTCGGATATACAATTGGACTGAGCCGAAATATCTCAACTTCAGTAACACAAGCTCGAACTAAAAAAAAAAAACAATTACCTTGGAAAAAATCCAATCCTCAATCTCGAGCACGAGCAACAATCCAGCAGCTAATGCCCGGGAACGTACGGAATTTTTTGGTATATACAGCACAATTCACTAACTTACAGTAGAGAATTCAATAAATAACATAAGAAGCGTATGAACGGGAAACCCTAGATCGAGATTTGAAAATTCGGAACTCAAACTAAAGATAAGTGAAAAAACAAAGTCGTAAAAGTATAGAAACACACAGTAGTTTGGAAACCCTAGAACAAAAAAACTTCGACTGGATTAATGAGGGAGCCCCTAATCAAGCGCGCCAGTCGCCGAGGGAAAGCTACCCGAAGCTTCGGAACTCCAAAGGGAGTGTGTATATCTATATCTGTAGTCTAGTAGATAGAGAGAGAAAGTGTGCGCAAGCAATCACTCTTATTTTTTCTAGAGAGAGAGAGAGAGAGGGAGGGTATCTTTGGGTGTGGGCGGCTGGTCGTTTACTTATAGAGAGGCGCTCACAAATTTCCACCGCCATTGGGAAAATCAGAGGCGTTGATGGATGATCCAACGGCTGTAGAGGTGCGTGAATGTGAGCCGCAAGATCTGGATCTAAATAATTATGCACTAGAGAGGAGTCTAGGTCCCGTGAATAAGATTTACGTAAGCCTTGTTTGGCATTGTGTTTAGAAGCTTCCTCTCCCTATTTAATGGACTATTTAATCATTACTAACGTAATTTCTGTCCGGTAATTATTCTAGCTATGGCATAAACAAAAACACAAAACTCTTTTTCTTTTTTGGAGAATAAAAGTAAAACTTTTTACTTACTCCCTCCTGCCGTCGTTTCAGGGACTCATAGGGTTTACGAACTTTAATAAAAATTAATTATATATTTTATGAATAAAAAGTTAAGATTATAAGAATAATAATAAATATAACAAACTTCAAAAGTAAATTAGAAAGATGTTTTGGAGATCATTCAAAATAGAAAGAGAGGAAGATGTTTGAATAATGAAGGGATATAATAAAATTAAAGTCATCAAATAATAAGTCTCATTTAGATGATTTAGATGATAGTGTGCGTAAGTATTAGAAGTATTAATATGATAATTAGATTGTGTATGATGTAAGATGATAGTGTTAATTTGTTACTCCCTTGATTCCCAAAAAGCTTGCTCCAACTTCCTAATTTCTATTTTTGTACATAATTCTATCATAAATTTTATAATTATACCTCTTTAAATACTAATTTCGTCTTTATAAAAAGTAATCATTTGTAAATGGCACGAATTTTAATAAAGTAGTTGAATGTATTGTGAGTGGAGTAAGGGTCTCATCTTATTGTGAGTGAAAAACTTACTAAAAATAGATTGGATACATTTTATGAGGACGGACGAAAATGACAAATTAATATTCCCTCCGTCCGCCAAAAGTGGGGCACAATTACTATATCGGGCGTCCGCAAAGAATGTACCACTTTCCTTTTAAGGAAATGGTCCCACCATCCACTTTAATTTTTTAACCTTACAAACACTCTTTATTTACAAAAATACTCACTTCAAATTCAATTTCAACCACATATCTCATAAAGTGGTGGGACCATTTCTCCACTACATCAAAATCATCACCAATTTTATTAAATTCCATGCCCAACTAAAGTGCCCCACTTTTGGCGGACGGAGGGAGTACATTTTATAAGGACGAAGGTAGTACTATTTTTATACATGACCCCCTCATCAAATAATTTTTTACCAACTTTTATTAAAACTCATGTCGTTTTCCTTGGGACAAACTTTTGAGGGACGGATGGAGTACAATTTTTATTGATCATTATAGATCTTTTCTTGAGTTTGAGGACGAGGGATTAGATTTGTACTTCGAAATTAAGCTTGTGGTTATTATATGCATACTTCATTTCATAAGAGTGTGCAATTTTTCTCATTTTAGTATGTTCTGTCATAGTGTGTATTTTTTTTTTTTTTTGAACACTATCTTATTACAAAACACTACAATAAAATGGATCACTTTCTCCACTTACAATACATTTACCAAACATTTATTAATATTTGTACCATAAAAAATGATGCGCACTCACTACTCTCACATAACATTTATTAATACTCGTACCAAGTGATGCACACTCTTAAGGGACGGAGTGAGTATTTGTTAGGTAGGGCTGTCAAACCTTGCGGGCCGGGCCAGCCCGGCCCAACCCAGCGGGCCTAGGCAATTTTTTGGGCCGGGTCGGGCCGGCCCAAAATTTCAGCGGGCCTCGAACAATGAAGCCCAGCCCGGCCCTATACGGGCCGCCGGGCGGGTCGGGCCAAAACGGGTCAAAAATTGATAAATTAATATATATATATATATATATATATAGTTCCAAAAATTAATAAATTAAATCAAATTTAAAGAAAAAAATTGAAGACAAATTCGATGAAATAAAAATGGCCTTAAACAATCTACATCTAAATTACGTAATTTACTAAAATTAAATGTAAACAAATATGACTAAAACTAAATGTAAACAATATGAATACAAGTAAAAAACAAAAACTAATTGCAAAAACAACAAAAACTGAAAACGATTTATTCACAAATGAATTAATACAGTAATCAAATCAATTGGAATCAAATAACAACCACAAAAAATAATCAAAAATAAATAAATCTTTCAAGTAAAAATAATTTAATATTGATTGTTGATTGCTAATTTAAATCCTAAGTTAGACTTCGACTCATCATTGTCGTCAATTGAAGAAATGGACTTAGATTGGGTTGGGTCCATTGGGATTGGCCGATTGGGATTTGGGAGGAGATATAAATTTTTAAAAATTTTCACCTTCTATACTGACGGGCCGATTTGGGCCCGGAAGCCCGACAGGCTTTTTGGCCCGCGGGCCGCGTGACCCGGCGGGCCGCATGGGCCGGGCCAGGGAGGCCCTGATTT
The DNA here is from genome assembly GCF_028751815.1 of Salvia miltiorrhiza. Taxonomy (NCBI): domain Eukaryota; kingdom Viridiplantae; phylum Streptophyta; class Magnoliopsida; order Lamiales; family Lamiaceae; genus Salvia; species Salvia miltiorrhiza. The sequence continues at coordinate 20,959,236 of NC_080392.1, read as the reverse complement.
TTTTGGGCCTTGGAAATCCTAGCCCAGCCCGGCCAAAACTACGGGCGGGTCGGGCGGGCCCATCGGGCCGGGCCATTCTTGGCCCATTTTGACAGCCCTATTGTTAGGGTATGATCATGCATGCACACATAAGAAGCGGTTTTATGCAATATTAGAAAAGCTAAAGGATTTAGTTGCAAAAGGTATAACATAATCTGTTATTCATAATCCACATGAAACATTTAAAATGCAACAAAAAAAGCTATCAAAGGCATCCAATGAAGAATGTTGAGAGATATGAAATTCCATCACACAAAATGTTAATGTATCAGTCTGCGGCTTTATTACTCTCTCATCATGTTGCAACAGATGATTTGGCCCAAATCAAATGAAGGAGGCATCAATATGATCAATCGAAAAACCACTAGCCACGGCAGCGCGACTATAGGATGACCGAGGATCAATTGATCCCCGGTATTGACCAACTGTAATGTGCCTGAATCCGCATTGTTGATCCACGCCGAAGTGGATTTCTTCCACAAAGTGTCGAACAATACCAAGACTTCCTTTGACATCTAAGGTCTTTATCCCGGCCTGCAGTCCAGTTAAAATCAAGATCGTGGAACGAATGTAACCGATAGGATATGAGATTTTGTTAAAAAATTTCATGTTAGTCTCCAACATAGGCAGGTCAGTCCCCGGAATCAAACAGACATCAAGCAGGCTGCTGTACAGTTGGACTGCAACCCGAAAATAGTCCCCAATGCTCAAACCTGACCTTATACTGTGAACATCCCATTGTTGTTGCCAAAACCTTCTGTTATCCCGGAATCCCAAAGCATCCCGGAATCTCAAAGTCGGCCACACGTGTTCCATCACACGGCGAAGACCAGCAGGAAGATCATCCTAACAAAAACGGTAAAAAATGTTAATTCAATATAAATTTAAACAAAATATTAAAAAAAAAAAAAAAAAACTTTCAACTGAAAATATGTTTTCGATGGGCTGTTTATGCAGATCGTTCAGCTCAGCAGGCACATTCGGCCATAGGCCATGAATGAGAAAGCACTGGTGTTCACTAGACCATTAGAGCATAGGTACCATGTCATGGAGGAGCTGTATTTGAACCTTAAGTCCATTCACAACAACAGGTACATCAGGCCGAAAATGAGGTGCGCGCATGTGCATCATCCTGCAATAATAAATATAAAAATATTCAAAATATGATCACAAACTAGAGAATTACGATTCCAGACAGTAACACATAACTAACCTTGTATGTAAATCATAAGCAAAGCTACACTAAACTACAATAACCAGACTGAAAATAGATAGAGTTAAACAAAATAACCAATTTCAAATCAAGTTTGTGGCAACTAAGCTCATAACATGAAGTTTCAGCCAGAAACTTCTGTCCAATCCAAATGTGTGATTTCAGATATTAAACTGTACATTATAAGAACAAAATCTGCACAAAAACTAACCTGGTATGTAAATCAGAATCAAAGCTACACTAAACTACAATAACCAGACTGAAAATAGATAGACTTAAGCAAAATAACCAATTCCAAATCCAATCCAAATCCAAATGTATGACTTCAGATATTAAACTGCATTATAAGAACAAAATCTGCACAAAAACTAACCTGGTATGTAAATCAGAATCAAAGCTATACTAAACTACAATAACCAGACTGAACATAGATAGAGTTAAGCAAAATAACCAATTCAAAATCAAGTTTGTGGCAACAAAGCTCATAACATGAAGTTTCAGCCATAAACTTCTCTCCAATCCAAATGTATGATTGCAGAGATTAAACTGTGCATTATAAGAACAAAATCTGCACAAAAACTAACCTGGTATGTAAATCGGAATCAAAGCTACACGAAACTACAATAACTAGACTGAAAATAGATAGACTTAAGCAAAATAACCAATTGCAAATCCAATCTAAATCCAAATGTATGATTTCAGATATTACGCATTATAAGAACAAAATCTGCACAAAAATTAGGGCAATATGTCGAAAAAAAAGCTGACAGTTCAATGCCAACTGAATCGCTGCCAATACCATCCTATTTTCTGATTTTTCTCTTGCAATTGCATATTCGGTATTACTTTGTTATAAATAAATAGATAAAAATCAGAATCAAAGCTACACTAAACTACAGTAACCAGACTCGTTGTTATAAAACAGCTGTAAATCACAAATCATGATAAATTTAAGCTCCTCTTCTTCACATTTAATCAAACAATTCAAAAGCAATCGAAGGAAATTATTGACCTGATCTACAGGAAACAAGCAACTCGAGAGCCGATCGTCCTTGAATCCCAAAATCTGGCCCCCAACCTCACCCCTGTCAACCCTAGTGAAGAAGAATTTGGTTTGGACTTATTTCGGCCTATTTATACCTTGGTTAGGACTTATTTCGGCCTATTTTTAAAGGTATAGTTAGGGGTGTAATCGAATCGAGACGAACCGAATAGTGGCGTGCTCAAGTTTGGTTTGTTTAATATCGAATCGAATCCCGAATTTTAATTACCGAATACTTTGAGGCTCACGAGCCTAATCGAGCCTATACGAACTTTCTAAATTTATATTTATATTCAAAATATTGATTATTTTATTTTAAAAATAATTTATTTTATTCAAAATAATAAATATATCTATTATTTTCTTATAACAAACAAAATTAATTAGAGATTTAATACAATTATTATTAATTTTAGTAGATAAATATAAGTTGTATCTACTAATAATTTATATTTTTCAAGTTGAATCACTTGACGAACATGTTCACGAGCTAACGAGCCGAATACTACTAAGCTCAAGTTTGGTTTGTTTATTTATCGAGCTTCTCTAAACGAACTTGAACTAGTTTTTTTCGAGCCGAGCCACGAATAGTTCGCGAGCGGCTTGGTTTGTTTACAGCCCTAGGTATAGTGGACTCTTTTTGTTTCAAGTTAGCCGTGGCCCTCACAAATTAGATTAATCTTTCAGAATTTACCATATATAATCTTCATCATTTATTAATTAATTAACTATTACATTCTATATAAAAATTCATTAATCATAATAAATATAATTAACATATATATATATATATATATATAATATTAGCATTACATGTAATCTAAATTAATAAATTTTATTATTTATTTTTTCTAGATAAAAATTAGATTTACATGTCTGATACCGAAAAAAAAATTATAATCTATATACGATAAATGATCTTAATTGAAGTTAGCGATTAGTTATATTTATCAAAAGCGTACATATTATATGTATTTGTTGTAATATATTATATTGTTATATATATATATATATATATATAATATTTATCTTTTTAATTTTCAATAAAAATTAATTTTAAATTGAGTTTGAATTGAGACATGCACGTATATGTAAATTATAAACTAGTCCGGTCATTGATTTACATGTTTGCATAATAAGGCACAAATTCTATAAACTGATTACTTTAAAATAAAATCTTATTTTACGTCAATCAAAATAATTAAATTTTACTTTTATTATGTATAAAATAAATCACTACATTTTACTTATATAGGGAAGAAAAATATATTTTTCATTTCTACAAACTTTATTTGTTTCTGTTCGTCCATTACTAATGTAAGAGTCAATGTTGACTCCGATAATGTTGGGACCAATGTTGAGAACATTCGTGTTTCAATGTTGGGTGGAATGTTGATAACATTCATGGTGTCAACATTTCTGGGTTTCAACCAACACTCCGAAGTCTGCCTTGACTCTATACTTTGACTCTCCATTGGTAAATGTATATATTTAATCTTTACCTTCCTTTCACGTTTTATTATTCTTTGGTTGTAAAATAACTGTTTTATGCTTGTTGACCACGTTTCTAATAAGTGGATAAGCGGTTATGCATGGTTCAAAGTAGTGGGCAGGTTGTTGCTATTTTTCAGGAACCATGATCTCGTAGCCAATATCCCAAGGCTGGTCGACTAGCAGTTATTGAAGACGAATTGCAGCAGTTATAGGAATATTCTGGAAGTGGGAAGTGGATGAAACCAACCACGATATGAAGGCCTATAAATGCAGCAAGAAGCTTCAATCATCCTTACGTTTTGGAAGTGCAAAATCAGAGACTTAACATTCACTCACAACCATCTCGTCATTTTCTTGCTGCAAACGTGTCACCGGTTCTTCAAGGATTGCTTTGACGAAGTAGACTTAGGCAGCCAATCTGTAAAGTCTATCTTTGTATCGACGGGACGTCGAGGGCAAGAGTTGAAGTGCAAGGCCATTGGAGCGTACCAGGTTGTTTGCTTTGTCCGATTAAACTTTTGTTATTCGACTGTTTTTGGGTTCTGTTTTGTATCAACATTGTAGTACTGAAAGTAGATAGGTTGGTTTATCTTACGCAGATATTCTGTAAAGATAGATCTCCAAGAAGATCCAAATCTGTACTTTGTATTGTTGATTCAACATAGTGAATTTAGCCTTGAGGCACTCACGGGTTATTGATAATCCGTGAAAAAAATATTCCTATGTGTTATTACTTTCCGCTGCATGTTGGCTATACTGTTATTAACATTCTGTTGATAACATTGCATCCAACATTACTCTTTTCTTTACACAGTTTTACTTTGTTGGTAATTTGGGGTACTAAACTTTTTCAATTGGCATCAAGAGCAGGTTCTTGACGTACTAAGAATCGATTCCTGTGTGCAAAATTACCACCAATGGATTTGTCAAGTGTGTCGGCTCGACCTCCTACTCTTGATAGTAGTGGGAAGAACTACAACTTGTGAAAAACTAGGATGAAAATCTATATCAAATCTATTGATGAACGTGCCTGGGTTGCTGTGTTGGATGGGTGGACTCCACCGCGTACCACTGATGATAATGGAGTTACTTCTCTCACACTCGAGAGTAAATGGTCTTGTCACGACCGGACTTAATTAAGGATAACTAAGCCGGGAAACCGTGACTAAGGGAGGGAGATTAGAAGCGGGGTTAGAAAGAGAGTGAATAATTAATGAAGGATCGGACTCAACTCATTGTTAATGAAGGGAAATTTATAAATAACTGTTGTTTAATCGTAAGGACTCGAATAACTTGTACGCTCGGATGAATCCGACTGGACTTAAAAGACATAATACTCGAGAGTACGCAGCGGATTAACAATATCTGAACTACATGTATGGAGACATGTATCCAAGAGTTCATTTAATAAACTTATGACAAAAGCTCCACTCGTCACTTCATCTTCATCAGCCACTGCTCAACCTGCATATTTAGAAATATATGCAGGGCTGAGTACAAGAGTACTCAGTGGGCACGTATGCCAAAGTATATAGATACATGCTTCATAAAACTGTAAATTTGTCATGCCATCATAAACAGTACAGCAAGGGAGTTTTTCGCTAAAAACGCCCAAGCTTACTAAATTCATTTGTGATTCTTAAAGTTCGTCTGCAGACTAAGTTCTCTCGTAATCTATCATATCTGGAACTATGTGCCGGAGAGGTGGCCACCTCTCACGGACACTTGACCGGCCAACCCGCTAGATGACTCACGGCCACTGGTGTACACTAGCCCTGGCAGGATAGCTATCAACTGCTTAGGACCCGAATTCGATTACATAACTTGGCAAAGCCACATCAGATAGATATCATACTAAAATTTAAACATTTTATGGCAAGACAACAGTTGTAATATTTTTCAGTTCAAAGATTTTGTAACGAAATAACTTGTTCAAAGGTAGCATTAAACTCGTTTGATAGATATATAAAACTGAAATTAACAGTTAAATCATCTCATGCATTCATTCGTATAAGAGGCCTACGACACGCAGAGGATCTCTATATACGTATATTGACTGTTGAGATTATATTTGCATTTATGGACTTAAGAATACAATTTTTTTAGGGCAAAGAGACTTTGGCTTCAAGACTTTGTGTATACACACACGCACACACATTATTGTTATTGTATCTGTAATCCGAAAAGGAAATTAGACATTATTAATGGGATGAAGGGAGTATAAAAGAATTAATTTAAATGATAATTTGTTGAAGGTTGGTATTTTTTTATTGAAACTATTTGAGACTTAATAAATTCGAATGGTAATGAATTAAAACTTATTTAATGATTAATTATTTATTAATTATAATATTTATTTTGTAGTTGATTTGTGATGGTATACTTTAATTAGTGTCTATAAATAATTTATAAAGAAATAAAATTCTTTTAAAAATCATCAATATTGTACAAATAGTTTCAATAAAAAAAATATTTGCATTCAAAAAATTGTCATCAATTTTTTTTGTATTAATTATTACTAATTAATTGTATTTGCTATTACTAATATATTAGCGTGTTTTAGTATATTAGTTAGTTAAGTTTAACAATTTACTGTGATTTGTTCTATTATTACATTAAAAGTTTAACAATTTACAGTGATTTGTTCTATTAGTTTGAAGTTTATGTTATTTTCGTCTCTTTTTTGTTTCTAATTAGATAAACTTTAATATTGAATTTGAGTCAATCCTCGCATTAAAGTAAATTACGAACTATTAATAATGAAATTAATTTATTTGTTTAGAAGATAAAACAATTTCTAAAATAATATGCATGGAAGTATGTCTTTATATGCTTTTAACATACTTGCTATTGAATTAATGAAATTGCAAACAATTAAGTGATTAATTTTAATTCTAAACCCATTATGGTTCTACTTACATATAAATACGAACGAGCATAATGCTCAAAAAAATTGGCTCAGGGGTGCCCCCGCACCCTTATGTAGATATTTGCATACGTCATACTTCAATATATTTTGTAACTCCTAATAACAAATGCTGGATCCGCGACTGTTTATGTTGTACTATCTTATAATCTAATTGTATGATATGAAAGTCTTTTGTTTTTTCTGTTTCCATATTTTGTATTATGTAATGTAAATTTTCATTTTCATTTATTTACTTTGTATTTTGTGTTATATCACTTAAATATATATTAAAATTATATATTGCTATTATTATATATGATAAATACGTATTAATAATCGGACCGTGCGGAGCACGGGTATAATACTAGTTTTGGTGAAAGCCTCAACCTTAATGGAAGTAACCTTGAGAGTGGTGGTGCTGAAATTGAAATCGATTAATCATCCATCACTACTTCCAACACCTCAAATTTTAATCTTCTGACTTGTAACCCAGCGCTGTGCATGTTGTGCCTTTTCTTTTCTTTATGTAAATTGAAATATAACTTGAATTTTTATGTACTTTGTTGCATGGCAGGTAAATATGTATTTATTCAGGTTTACGATTTGTATTTCTCTATAATTTAATGTTTATCAATTAAATGTAGTTAGTTTTAATAATATGTTTTGTCTCTCTCACATTGCATAGGTCTAACAGAAATTGTAATTTACCAGTACGAGTCAAAACTACATTCTCAAGAAAAATATGATGGAAATGTGAAAACCTTGAAATTATACAGAAACCTCATTGGGATTTAACGCAACGACGAACATATCTATGGCACTCTATCCAATAAAACATCCCCATTTATCAACTCTATCATCAAAAGTGTTGCATATTTTATTTTATTTTTTTGGAGACGAGAGGGTAAAATTAATCTGGATAAGGTATTACGAGCGATAGCACTAACCCCAAAGCTTTTATTTATTTCAAAAGTGCTACATCATGCACAAACATTTATTTAGTTTTGAATACAAAGATAGTAATAAGGTTTCTGGTTTTACGAAAATTGGTGTGTTACATGAGTTGATAATGTCATAATGGTACCTAGCAATCACATCATTCCTATCTTGAACAGATCGAGCAACACACGTTTTCATTTCTTGAATTCATAAAGTAACCACAAAACATGCAATATAAATCACCATATAATATATCACAATTCACAGAGATTAACAATTCTCAACAACATATCATAAAACATCGTGCAGACAACAGTAATGGGAAATTAACCAATTGATTTTACTCTATAGACCTCCGAAGTTTCTCTAGCGCGCTTCATACTGGACAACTGCATCGTTCAAGTAAAACAAACATATGTTAATCCAGAAGGGAAAAGACAGTCATACAATCAACAATTCAAGTTCACAATCCCATAAAGCACCACCAAGATCCAAGATGATGCTGCTATTAGATAGAAGTATTATAGCATAGCAATGGCCCATTATTGCATTGATTGTGTGGAAACAAAACTTTCATGATCAGCTGCATCACTGATGATGGGGGCAACATAAAGTCCTAGCAAGGTGATGTGCATTTAATCAATTAAGATTCTTTTTCACACGGTTGAAGATATCTTCTACAGTCATCTTTAAAAAACCAGTCTCATTCCCCATGTAAAAAATAAACCTCAATCCTCAAGTGTATTCCTTACCTATTACAACTGACACTGAAATTGAAGTATTATAACAAAAACCAATCATTCTTTAACCAAAAAAACAAAAATAAAACCAGTCACATATGTATGTATGTGTATGCATGTACATATGTATGTATGTGGTCTTCCATTTTACTATATCATCATGACATTTGGACTCGGAACTGTATTCTGACGGTGGTCACTTATCCCAATTTTTAACTTCCCTTCAGCTTACATACAACAAATCAAGCCACAAATTAGTGAATCCTATCATACTCAAAGAGCATAAATGAGAAACTTCATGTCAAACCCAGCAAGGAAGAATGTTCATACTCAGTTTACAAAATGGGGACTTCTTGTTAAACCAAGCTAGCAAGTAGCAACAATGTTCATCCTCAAAGCATTTAATAGTTAATACACTTGCATAAATAAATATTGTGTAGCTCAGCGAAGGCAGGATTCTTACAGTAGAGCCATTAAATATTAATTCTCAATATATCAATAATCACTGAAATTCTCATAGTCACATCTTGGTGCCTAAAGATAAAATGCTATCTCTTTCCGTTAAAAGATTTCGTAACGTCCCAACTTTGTAAATACATGAAACTTATAGTATAGAACGTTCTACAATGATCAAGATAGTGATTTTGACTATATTTAAAATTATAATAAAACTGTTATACATTGATACTCAATAAATTAGTATCCCGACTTGTGGCATAAAGATAAAATATTACTCTTGATACGAATTTTAGTTAACAGATTCTCGTCGTCCCAAGGCTATTAATTCATACTATTAATTTGGAGTAATAAAGTAGTCACATTGCCACAGAAAGATAAATTACTACCCCATAAATTAATACCTATTTCAGTTCAAACACTCTGTCGTCCAACCCCAAATTGTAGAACTTATACCACAAATTACAGAATTATTGAATGTACCATGATTTAAGATGTGAAATCGAAACGATAAGATAAACGAAAAACAGGCAACAATAAGGCAGAATAAGAAAAAGGGAAATAGTAATACTTCTGCGGGTGCGTTTCTTGTAGAGGATGCGATAACCACATTCACGGCACTGAATCACATCCCCTGGCTTCAGCGTGTTCTCCTGCCCACAATCTGCAAAGCCCATAGTTCAATTTTGTCATTCAAACAAATCAAAGGAAGCGAATAAAACAAAAATTAAACGCATGGAATTGAAACAAACGAGAGCCCCTATTCGAGTAATAGGATCACCTCCGCAGATGTAGTTTACGGGTTCGGGCTGCGGATCCATAGTGGATTGAACGGAAATGTGGATTTAGGTTTTGAAGTCGTCCCGCGCTGAGCAGAGAATGAGAGGTGGGTGGGGTTTAATACCGAGTCGTGCCCTGGCCTAAGGGTTTAATCACAAATCTGCCAAAATAATGCCAAAAAAACACACTGACAAGAAACATCCACATTAACAAGCAGACAAATAATTATATGGAGGACGCTAGAATTTAAGATGCATACTAGGGAAGAAGCCGAGATCTGGAGCCGTCGTTTGAAACCCGTATGCTGAAGGAGGCGGCGGAGTATTCGTTGTCGGCGAGGAAGGAGGCGACGCCGCGTGGAGCGCCTAGATGTGAGGGCGGAGTGGGTGGATTGGGGATGTAGGGCTTTACCGCCGTTCTGTCGCGAAATCAGATAGGTCGAGGGAGATGGGATTAAGAAATAGAGGGTGAGGCAGAGGGAGAGAGATGAAGAGGGAGAGCATCGGCAGCCGTGGCTTGTGGAGAAGACTTGAATTGTAGAAAATGTTTGAAGCGTTGAATCTGGAAAGTGAGAACGGCGGATCTGTAATGAGATTAGGGTAGAATTTTGGGAGAAGTTCTAGAATTCAAAGGCAGCGGCTGAAACCCTAAAAATGAATGCCTCTCTGCATTTATATTATGCTGTGTTTATTGAATAATAAATATTGTGGTTGGGGCTCTCAAAAATAGCTTTTATATTGAATGTTGTATACTCTATATCTGCCATATATTAAAATATTAATAAATAGTAGGATAATATATTTAGTTGGGTTCGAAAATTAGTTCGGACTTTCCTCTTAAGTGTGGCCCAAATAAAAAAAAAAATTACACTTTTATTTAGTGGAGTTCATGGAGTTTGCTCTAATAAATTTATTTTTCTATATTTTTTCTTCAATTTATTGATTGAATTAAGAGCATCCATAGTGAGTGATTGAGTAAGCTCTCTTTACAATTTACTCTATAGAGTATGGGATCATTTCTAAGTAAGGAGCCCACAATGGAATGACTCATTCTTTTTAGTTTTAATTTTATATTTTTTATTTAATTTTAATTGTACAAATTTAAATAACACAATTTACTTCAAATTAAAATTGCATTAATTTTAAAAACCTATAAATTATATAAAAAAATTACATAAAACTTAAAAATTTAAAAACATAGCCTAAAATTATTAATATATGCAAATTTGAGTAAAAATACCGATTTGCTATATTAATTCAACCAAAATTGCCACCAAAACTGTTACTCCAATTCAAGTTCCATTTGCTATATTAATTCGAATTTGGGTAAAATAGGTGAGAAATTGGAATCAGAGGTGGAAAGTAATAATGTGACCGTTTAAAAAATTTGAATTTAACTTTTTATTTTTATTTTAATTAAAGCGTGCACTACACGCACTCCACAATAGGGAGAATGAGCCTTACTCGAAAAATCGAATAATACTCGCGTCTATGCCAATCCACAGTGGACTTACTTGATCTCTCCCTTATTCGAGTAATGAAGAACGAGTCACCATTGTGGATGCTCGAATGGTTTTTATGTGAATTGATATGTTTGTGAAGTAATTGGCTCAATGTATTCTAAATTGTTTAGAAACTGATATTTATATTCTTTCTCTCCAATTGAGTTATTAATTGTATTTAACTCATATATAAAAAATGTGTACCTATTTTTGTATTAAAATAGGGAATTCTACATGGAGTTAAATTATGAACATGTATCCAGTTGGATTTAAAAATAAGGAGCTACACATTTGGATTTAAATTATACTCCCTCTATCTGCGATGTGGTTTTCAACTTGTGGACGACGCAAATTTTTAAAAAAATGGTGAATAGATAATAGCGGATATTGTAATTAATGGAGTTTGGGTTTCACTATTATTGTGAGTGGAAGTTTGTGGATCCTACTTCTATAAATGAAAGTGGAAAAAATATCGCGGACATATAAAAATGACAAATGTGGAAACAATATCGCGGACGGAGGGAATATATGTTTGCAATTTCACGTTAGTAAATAATATTAGAATTCTTTATATCATGTCATAAATATTAATATGAGTATAATATGTAAATATAATTTAGAATGCTTTATTGGATGTGTAGAACCACTTTCGGATAATGCATCTTATATTATTTACTAATTTCAACTTCTAGACTGTTGATTTGAGTTTCTTTTTTTATGAAGATCTAAATCTATAATTTGTAATTTAGTTGTATATTATATTTCTTATACAAGTATGTACTCCATTCATCCTACGAATCTTGATGTATTTCTAAATATAGTAACAATTAGTTAAAAAATAAGGATTCTTAATTACCTATTTTATCACTTTAATTATTATCTACAAACTTTTCTACTTTATCACTTTTTTACTTTATTACCTACACACTTAAAATATTAATCTACAATTTCTTAATTCTCGTGCCAAAAATAAATGCATCAAGGAGTATTAGTTATAGCATATTTAATTTTTAAATATGTTAATTATACAATATTTGCTAAGTACTTTTTTTTTGTAGTTTTACATTATTTTAAAATAATTTTTTAGTAAAATTGACTTGTGACTGATCCAAAAAAGAAAAATTGACTTGTGATTAAGTGGCAGGGGAAGTGAAGGAAATTTGCGGGCACGGCTGGGGATGGGGAAACGTGGGGAAGACAAATTTGTGTGGTTGTTTTTGGGGTGGAGTGGTGCGGTAGGGGGTGGTGTAGGTTTGACCGTTTGAGTTAATTTGTTTGTTGTTAGGTTTTTTATTTAAATTTTTTTCAATTATATTTTTTAAATTTTATTTATTTATATTTTCATTAAAAGTAAAGTATATTTACGCAAAATTTTATTATATTTAATATAATTTTATTTATGTGGCTAACATTAATCTTTTATTAAATAAGTATGATTGTTTAGAGATATTAACATTACATATGTGTGTATGTCACGTGCGCGCGCGTATCATATGATTTTGTGATATTTTAATTAATTTTAACATTATTTGTACATTAAAGTATATAACTATAACTATTGTTTACTTTTTTTATCCATTATAAACTATTATATTTATTTGTGATATTTTAAATTTATATTTAAATTATATAAAATATTAGTTTACTCAAATTAATTGTGATATTTCTCACTAGCAGTATTATTATATACATATTTTGCTGCATGAGTATGTGATTTCTTAAATTTATGATTGACTTAGTATGCTTGGTAAATTTGTTAAATCTAAATACAGTTGTTAACAAAATTATAATTTTTGCTATTTATATTTGCAGGTCATGAATGTGCTTCGTCATCTGATATTATTGAGAATCATGAAGATAGTCTTGATGATGATGCTGAAAATACCATGGAACCTATTTTTATTGATGATAGTAGTTCAAATCTAACGCACGAAAATATTCTTTTGTTGGATCTTCATCTTCACGTTTTAATTATATTGTTCGTTGTATGAAGTCAAAGAGAGTTGATAGCGAAGGTTGTTGTTTATTGTTAAACTAGCATTTGCATCTTCAACATGCACATAAAAATATTTTTTAGTTTTATATTTATATAAAATTAATACTAATTTAATTATTATACTTATTAATATAGTAAAAAAATATTTTTAATTAAATATATACTGAATTGAATATTGAAAAAATAAAAAAAAATCACAATTATAAAATTTGATATTATGAAAAACAAAAACAAAAAAATAAGTTAAAAAAATTAAAAATAAAATACTAATTAAAAAGAACTAAGAATATATTTATTCAAAAAAGCTGAGACAGGAGAGAGAAATTTATAAAATTTTAATATTTAAATAAATTTAATTTTTACATTTCAAATCAAATATTTTCATAAAATAGTATCATATTAAAGCTCTTATCGTGATCTTTAATTTGATATGCATATTAAATATTTTATTATTAATCGAATTTCAAAATTTTGGAAAAATGTAACAACAAATAAGAAGTTAAAGAAAATGAAAATAAGAAGAAAAATGTATAGTTCAAACATAAACCTTCAATTTTATTATAACTACAAAATTGCCACTCAATTTTGAAATTGATTTCAAACTGGAAACTCCCCTTTAAATATATTACCATTTGTTACAAATTATAAGTTATGTAGAAATAGTGCATACAAATAATATTTTCTAAAGTTTCAATATTTTCTTTTGGGACTGTGCAGATAGTGCTGTGGCCAGTGTTTTTTTTAAAGAGTACTATGGCCAGTGTTGTGAAAAGCGCTAAGAGGCGGCGGAGATCAAGCCTTGATTTTACGCTAAAGGGCGGTGTGAGCTTTTTTGAGGCGGTTATGTAACTTCCACTATATTTGCATTATAATACATGTATTATTTTTTTTTTCAAAACGCCAATCAAGCTGCAACTTTTAGAATACTTGGGGCTCATGAGGCGCAACTTTTTGAGGTTTGAGGATTCCTAATCCTCATTAAATATATTGATCTATAAGTATAACTTTGCATGATTAAAATAACCAGTGACCGAACCAGTTAATGGACCGGTTAATCGGTTAACCGCATTAAACGATTAATTCTACATTTCTGAATTTGTTCGAACAAACACATTGCAAATTGCGTCGCAAATCGTCTAACGTTACTTGAGTATCCCAGAATTGGACATTTGATCTCTTTGGGGAATTCTATCAAACAAGTAATATGCTAACTTAAATGCATCTCATCTTTCTTCTTCCAAAAAAGAGCCATTTTTGTACTTGAGAATAATATGTTTTATAATGTGAAAAATGCATTGGATTAAGAAGATTGAGATTGTTACCTATTCTTTTGTATTCAAGTGGAGATTTTTTTAAAGCCATTACATATATATACAGATTCCCGTCGCACATACACATACGGATTCATAAAGATACACATACAATAACAGAGGACAGCGGACTTACTCGAGGAGGCCCTTGGTGCGGCGACGAGGGGTGGTTGTTGCTGCTGGGGAGTGGGGAAAGCGAGGGCCTGCTACAGGTCTGAGCGCGGGCGGAGCAGTTGCTAAGTGACAGAGAGTGAAGGTACGGGTCATCCGGCGCGAGGCTGGGCAGCGGTTCAGTCCGGTACGGTGCGGGGCGGCGCCGGTGGCCGGAGGAAGACAAGGCAGACGAGAAGGAGTGGTCGAGTGGAGGCAGACGGAAAGGACCAAAGGAGGCAACGATTGAATGAAAGAAAAGCCCTACAAAATATAAATTTGTTAATTAATTTAATAAATTAAATCGGTTAATTGGTTTAACCGTTCAACCGACCGATTAAACCGATTAACCGGTTAACTAGAAATATAATAATCGAAAACCGAACCGAACCGATAAAAATTGGTTATCGGTTAATCGATAACCGATTTTTTCGATTCGATTACAGTTTTAACCGGATAACCGGAACCAATTTATCAGCCCTACCAATAAACCACCATAAAAGTTAATATACATAATATCTATCTAATATGTTGTTGATACAACATTCATTATATTGTATAATTATGTAAAAATTTGAAGGATTATAATTAGTATGATTATGTCCAAATGAATCAATAAGAATATATTTTATAGATGGAGGGAGTATAATTATAAAAAAAATAAAGCAAACTAATGTACTAATTTAACACTAACACTTTCAATCTAATATATATATATATATATATATATATATATATATATATATATATATATATATATAGGGTTAGGTTCAATGAAAAAGGCCTAAATGTAAGAAAGAAGAGAGAAGTAATCTCATCCGTTGATCTTATCTAATCTAACGAACATGATTTGTTCACGCTATGTTCAACGGATTTTTTCGTTGAACATTCGTGAACATATACAATATTTTTGGGGGTTCTGGGTTTTGACCCCCATATGTTCAACGAAAAAATCCGTTGAACATGGCGTGAACAAATCATGTCCGTTAGATTAGATAAGATCAACGGATGAGATTACTTCTCTCTTCTTTCTTACATTTAGGCCTTCTTCATTGAACCTTGGCCTATATATATATATATATATATACACACACACAAACACACACACATAGAGACAGAGAGAGAGATTTTATTTTCACCAATGGTGAAAATAAAATCAGGCCAGCTCACCGGGGTTTCGGGGTAGTTCTATCGGATTTCGGGTTAATCGGGTGTGGGCTAATCGGGCTGAGGATTTTGTCGAATTATAAATTTTCAATCCTAACCTTAAACGTTTGGGTTTCCGGCTAGCCCATCGGGCTAATCGGGTTAAAAGAGTAAAAATAAAATAATTTTTTTTATTTTGTTATTCTTAATGATATAATGTATATAATATACATAGAAATCAAATATTAAATTATATAGCAAGCATGAAATGCAAAAATATAAGATGTTGAAGAAAAAAAGTCGAGATTACATAACATATAAAATAAGTTAGTGACAATAAAATATTTCAACTTTTTTTTAAATAATAAAATATCCATCAATAATTTGAACTCATAGAATCAACGCATCTCAAAAATACAAAAAAGTAAAATGATGTGACTTTATTATATTTTGTCATTTTTTAATTTTTATATCTAAATATTTTATGTTACGTATCCAAGTTTCGGGCTAGCCCATCGGATTAGTCGGGCCGACCCTACCGGGTGTCGGACTATTCGATTGCGGGCTAATCGGGTTGAAATTTTTATCAGGTTGAAAATTTTCAACCCTAACCCTCTCGAGTTGACGGGTTAATCGGGCTAGCTCACGGATTTCGAGCTGGACTGACATCCCTATTCACCATCCAAGTTAATTCTTTTATATATATACTATCATCTAAATTATTATTTTTTTAGTAATTTTCACCATCTTACATATATATCTACGAATTACACAATATATTTTTTTTTATATACTTAGAGAGAGAATAGCGAAAACTCCTAAAAAGGCACTAAATCACACGCTTTCTCGCCAATTTGCAATTAAGGTAACAATTGTTTGGTCTTATTATGAATGTGAGATAAATAATTATGAACGGTGTATTCACTGTTCCAATCCATGAAGAAGATATCTGCAAATCTTCATGGGTGAGATTGTATATAAGACTCCAATCAGCACAAGTTCAATGATATCCATCTCGACGTACGACAATGTATTTTCTTGCCAATCTGCAGGATTATACCACAGATCCTGAAGAAGATTGACTATTATGACAAGCGCAATGTTGACAGGAAATACACAGAATGGATATATTCCTACCCATACGATGGATTGAACAATCTGAAACAACTGGTTAGCGTAAGTTGTGGGGCTCTGTCTCTTAAGTATGTCGAGATGATGCTGACTGGAAAGTACGTTCAAAAGAACATGACCAAGGCAGTGCTTAAAACATTTCATGAAAAGATAGTAGAAAACATCTACAAATTCAGCACGGATGCAAGTACCTTTGAGCCCTTGGATGATGAAGATGAACAAGAGGATGACGGTGAAGGCGAGGATGATGGTAAAGGCGTTGTGGTAGCCAATCTTAATGAATGAACAATCAGTTTATGTTTGTAAAACAATTTCTAGCATGCTTGATAAACAACTTGGCGATCAGTCAATTTATTTTGATTATGTGATATGTATGGTATGTTTTAGTCAGCTTCGTAACAGGTTTGGATTGTAAAGCACATAGCAGGTTTGACATTTATGGCACTAATAGTGCCATAAGTGCCAATGGATATCCCAAAAAAAACTGAAAATGCTTGCAGAAACGCAAAATAAAACGAAGTAAAATGACCCTCTTAGCACTTATGGCACTATTAGTGCCATAAGTGCCAAAGGATATCCCCAAAAAACTCAAATGGCTCTCTTGGCATTTATGGCACTAATAGTGAATGAATATTAAATTGAATTAACACTCGACTTGCCCAAGGATCGTCTCTTGGATTATCTTAATTCACCATACATCGATTAAACCTAGCATGCTCCTATTAATTTAAACAAAGATAGGAAGAAAAATGAGCTATGACTTACACAACAGGATTACATCATGAAAGTTATTAAGAAGTTCAGAATGACAGAATCTAGGGAAGTATCTGTACCTCTAGCTTAACACTTCAAGCTATCCACTGAACAAAGGCCCAAATTTGAAGCTGAAAGAAAAGAAGTTAGTGTTATTCCATATGCCAATATTATGGGCAGTGTTATGTACACAATGGTATGTACAAGACCTAATGTAGCACATGCAATCAGTGTGGCAAGCAGATACATGTCCGACCATCGTAAGAGTCATTGGTTAGCTTTGAAATGGATTCTGAGATATATGAAATGCACTGCAGGCTATAGTCTTGTTTATAGGCGAAATGTTGATTATCAATGGGATGCTCTTATTGGTTATTGTGACTCAGATTATGCTGCAAATGTTGACACAAGGAAGTCTCAATCAGGATATGTTTTTAATCATATATGGATCTGCTATGAGTTGGAAATCTTCTTTACAGTCTGTTGTAGCTTTATCCACTACTAAGGCAGAACATATTGCCTTAACTGAGGTTGTGAAAGAAAGTATATGGTTGAGAGGGATAATAGAAGATTTTGGGATTAAACAAAGTTCAGTAGCTATAAATTGTGAAAGTTAAAGTGCTCTGCACTTAGCCAAACACCAAGTATTTCATGAATGATCCAAACATATAGATGTTAGGTTGCATTTCATTAGAGATGAGATTGAAAAGGGAGTTGTGGCTGTTAAAAAAGTATCTACAGATCATAATGCTGCTGACATGCTTACAAAAGCACTTCCATCTGCCAAGTTCAAGTATTGCTTGGAACTGGTAAGTGTTTTGCCCAGGTAAGTTTTTTGATGGATGCCCTGTGATGAGGCTAAGGTGGAGGGGAAGCTCTATTGATCTTTATTGATGTTGCATACATGCTCAAGGTGGAGATTTGTTAGGGTATGATCATGCATACACACGTAAGAAAGGGGTTTTATGCAACATTAGAAAAGCTAAATGATTTAGTTGCAGAAGGTATAACATAATCTGTTATTTCAGAAGCTATCGAATGCTATGGTTTTGAGCTCATTTCTTCCTAATCAAGAAACAATTTTGGAAGCTGAAAATTTTCAGCTGATATCTTTAGTCTCTATTCTAGTCTATATAATGTTGTATTCATCTCTTTACTTACGGTTGTTGTTAGTTGAGCAAGAAGCGAGAAAAGAAGGTTGTTTGAGAGAGTTTGGAAAGAGTGTTCTAGCTGAGATTTTAGAGCTTCTGTTTCATTCCGATTTGCAGTGAGTGTTGTAATTTGTTTTCTTCTCGTTTGTTCAATCAATAAAGATTAAAGTGTTGACCCTCCCGTGGAGTAGATCTACGAATCGAACCACGTAAACCTTGCCAGTTCTTCATCTGTTTTTCATTCTTGTTTGCTGCAATTTATTGAATTGTGCAATTGTGAGTTCCGTTCACAGTATTTGATATACTTCCTCCATCCCTGAAACATCTTCACTTATTTCCCTTTTCATCCATCCCCAAAATATTTTTCTAATATATTTTTAAATACAATTTCCACATATTTACACATTACCACTAATGGATCCATATCTTTTTATTTTAATTGCTCCATTAGTCATTATCATCATTTTTTCTAATTTATGGGACTTATTCTCCACTCGTCAAATACACAACTATCATTTTATTAAAACTCATTTGTTCTAATTTGTGAGAATTTTCCTAACTGATCCATAAATTGTGAATTATACAATACTAGTTAGTTTTGGAATGATTGTGAGAATTTTATTTCAGAAATAAAAGTTATTGTATTTACACAAATACTTGCGTGCAATTAGTCGCAGAGATATATTGGTACGTATATGAAAATTGTAACATTTTTTTATTTGAAAATGATCCAACAAACTTCTCTCTCATTATTTACAAAAAGGTGTGAAACTCAATCTCCACTAAAACATAACTACCACATTTTTTCTTGAAACACATGTCATCTCCATTGAATCACAATTTTTAGGGATGAGCGAAGTATATAATAATCATTTTGATAAATGAAAGCAAAACGGAGGTTGTGGTGGAATAGTTGAGTGTCCTTTTCTCTTTACATGTAACCTAGGTTCAAAACCCACTCGATGTAGAGCAACCTTTTTATTTGTTTCTTTTTTTCTTTCAGCGTTTTTTTTAGTATATTTTTCTATTTATTTATGCTTTTTTCAGCTTTTTTTTTTTAATATTTTTGCAGAGTATCCTTTTTATCCATTTTTTTTTCTTTAGGCATATTTTTATTAATTTTTTCTATTTTTCTGTTTATTTTTCCATTTTTCATACCTTTATATATATATATATATATATATATCTCTTTTTATGTATTTTATTTAAATTTCTGCATTTTTTTCATCCACTTTTTATGTGTTTTTTTTCCAACATTTTATTTATATTTTTTTCTATGTTTTATTTATATTGTGTCACAATTTATCTATTCACTTTACAAATAAAATTTATAATGATAATTAATAAAGACTTTATGATCTAATGCATAAGTTATTAGTTTATGAACAAAAATATTTTAAGTTCGATTCCTAGTTGACGTGTTTTTTATTTATATTTTTTTACAAAAATTTGTGATATTTTTCATAAAATCAAATAAGACTTAGCTAACGTAAATAAGACATTTCATAAAATCAAATAAGATTTTTATTTATATAAAATATGATTTTAAGGCATTTTATTCGAAAACAAGATTTTTTTATAAAATATTGTTATTGGTAATTGAAACTTTATTTAAATATAAAACAAATAAGACTTTTTTTAATATTAAATAAGACTTTATTTTTCATACTTCTTATTAAGTAATGCTATTTCATACACAATGAGATTAAGTAATATATTTTCTTACTATTATCACAAGTCATATTTATTCTAAAAAAAATAGTATATTATTTACTATGCACAAAAGTCATATTTGCTATCACAAAAAGTCTAATTTGAAATGAACAAAAGTCGGATTTACTATTAAGTAATTTACCATTTATCTTTTCACTTTATAATTAAACTTACAATCCATTTTTTTGTGTTTCACTTTATAATTGAACTCCCTAGTACATTGATGATGGTCTGTACTTAAAACTCCTTAGTTTCTCTTGTGCTCTTTGTTGTTGGTCTGTTCTTAACCCCTATGATTTTGTTATCATTATTGCTTCGTTGTTGCTCCATAATTTAAGGGGGAGATCAATCAATTGGTTTTAAGGGGGAGTTTGCTTATATTAAGGGAGAGTTTTTATTATGCTCTTACTCTTATTTTTAAGTTGATACTATTGTTTATTCATGTGTTGAGCAATGTTTTATTTTATCTACATAAATGACAAAGAGAAAGATTGTTAAAGTAAAGAAAAAATCTCCAACCCGATTAGCCCGCACCCGACTAACCCGGAATCCGATAGGGCTAGCCCGAAAACTCGGTGGGCTGGCCCGATTGACATCCCTACTCTTAGTTGTTTGTCATTATATAGACTGTACCTTCAGAGTTAGGTACTTGTCATGTTACATGTATGAGAAGATGTCCTTGCCTACCTAATACATGTAGAGACCCTTTAGCTAAACGATATTTTACATCAGATAACTATAAGGAGCTTATCTATTCAGACGACTCCAGTTAGCAACAGGCTTAGGACTTCTTATTATGGAAGGATATATTTTAGATGATTCGTTTATTGCTATCCACAAGGAGTTCTTATCAAGCTAGGATTTGGCTAGACGTTTGGCAATTATAACTCCCAATATAAGGCGAAGAAAAGAATATGTTATGGTTGTTGCTTTTATATTCTTTTGAGTTCATATAATATTTTTCATTGAGTAGTCAGATCATATATTGCATTTAAGTATGATTTAGTAAATCGTTTTTCATTGTGTTAGAGAGAGATTGTTCAATTCATGTGATTTTGTTTTCGATTGTTTTACTAAGTAATTTGTGATATTTTTGTGTGGAATTAGGTGGTGAATATGCTGAGTTCACGCTTAGAGAGTGAGTCATTGTCTTGCTTTGAATTGTTCAGCGCTTGTGAGCTTGTGAGATTTTGTGAAGATATAGTGGCTTAGTAAGATCGAGTCTTATTGTGTGAGTCCATATGTATCTTAATGTTGTTTTTTTTAGGCGAGACCCTCAGACGTAGGTGTTTTATAATCGAACTGAATAATCATTCTTTGTGTAGTGTTCTTTATTGTTTTGATACATCGAACTGAATAATCATTCTTTGTGTAGTGTTCTTTATTGTTTTGATACATTATGTGATACTGACATCATCATATGTGATCACTTTATTTATTGTGCGATTATATATGTTTGGATAGGCGATAATTTCGCCATTACATTGATTACATATTTGTCTATATATTAATGTACTTTTCAAAAGAGCACCAAGTCCGATAAACAGTGGGAAACTTTATTGTATAGTCATAAAAGTAGAAGAAATTTTGTGGGAGTGATAAAAGAAATATCCACCTACACTCACTAAACAATGTTCCTTGTCTTTCAATGCTCAACAAAACACAAACAAGTGGAAAAGAATGAAGGAAATTAAGAAAGAAAGAGTAACAACTTGACTAGCTAAATTACATTCTTTCTCTTTAGTAGAATCAATGGAAGTTGGATTATTAAAAACAAAACATTTCAAAACTAACAAACGTTCGAAAAACTCAAAATCAAATCTTTACACCTTAACTAGCTAGAAACAAACTAATCGCTTTTAACCACATTTGATAGCAACTTTCTATTGAAACACTTTGAACAAGTGATCAATCAATCAATCCATATACAATCCAAACTTGCAATTTAAAAAGTTGAAGAATCAAGATAATCCACAAAGCCAAAAGTCTTGACCAAATCAGAGTCCTTAGGCTGATGAACAATCCTCTCAAACATGGCTCCACAACCTTGATGATGAACCATGGCTTCCAGCACTTTATCTTCACACACCCCCCCGCCACAGGAAGCGGAAGCTCTCTCCCCCTCGCTAAAAACGAGCTCCGAAATCCGATCCTTCTCCGTCTGCCTAGCATACTTGTTGGCCTCCATCAACGTGATCAAATGGTAGACATAAACCATCTTCTCCTGCCCTAGCCTGTATGCCCTGCACACGGCCTGCCTCTCCACCGAGGGGTTCCACGAGACGTCGAGCAAGACGACTCTTGAAGCCCCGACTAGGCTTATCCCCTCGCAGCAGGCCCTCTGCGAGGCCAGCAGCACCTTGGCCCTCCCATTCTTATCGTTGAAGTTGGTGATCAACCTCTGCCTCTGCGTCATGCTCAGGTCGCCGTCAATGTACATCACCTCGCGCCCTTGCTTGTAGCCCAAATGGCATTCTAGAAGCTTCTTGATGTGGAGCAATGGCTTGATGAACTCGCTGAAGATGAGGACTTTCTCATGGATTCTTGATGAGATCTCGATGAGGTTGATCAAGAAGCGCGTTTTCACCCCCGCGTTGGGGTCTGATTGGAGCGACTTGAGCTTACTCTTGTGGTTCGCGAAGGCAGCCACTTGGGCGACGAGGGAGGGGTGGACGGAGATGAGGGAGGCGAGGTGGGATTGTTCTAGAAAGTTGGGGTTGCGGGCTATGTTTTGTTCTAGAAGCTTCTGCTGCAGGGGAGTTGGTTTTAGTATGATGAGGGAGTCTTTGAGGCCTGGGAGGGTCTCGTGTAGGATGGTGCCTTTGTGTATGTGGACAAAGGGTTGGATCATTGCTCTTAGCTTCTTGATCCCTTGATCATCTCTCGTCAGACTGTCCCACTCATTCATCTGCTTCCTTTTCCTCCCTCTGCCTCTCCGCGATTTCATGATGAATCGCGGGTTGACGAGGGAGAGGGTGTTGTAGAGCTCGTCGAAGTTGTTCTGGAAGGGCGTGCCGGAGAGGATGATGCGGCGCCGCGTGGCCAGCCTGGTGAGGGCCTTCCAGATCAAGGTGTGATCGTTTCTAGGCGTGTGGCCCTCGTCCAGCACGACGAGGCTGGGGGATTCGAGCAGTGTCTGCTCGAATCTGTCCTTGCAGCGGGCCAGCTCCTCGAAGAGGCGGTAGCTGGCTCCGAGGATGCTGCCCCCTTTGACCCAGGAGAGGATCTTGAGCGATCTGGCGTGGCCCGCAGCCTCGTTCAAGTTGTGGAAGGGGATCCCGGCCTTCCACAACTTGAGCTCGTGCTCCCAGGTGAGGAGCATGCCACGGGGGGCGATGATGAGGGGGCGGCACTTGGGGTACAGCCTCATCAGCGTCTGGAGGAAGACGATGGTGAGGCGGGTCTTGCCCGTGCCGGGGGCATGGGAGATTATGCACCCGCCCCCGGCCCCGGCCCCGCCCCGGAGGATATTGTTGAGGTGGATGTCTCCGGCTATGTTCCTCCATATGAACTCGAATCCTTCCAACTGATGCGGATACAGCTCCTCTTTGTCGGAGCTGGGAATCAGATCAAAAACTGTGCCTCTTGAAGGAATATCACTACTACTATACCACTCCAAATTCCCACAATCTGAGCTCATCTTAAACTCATCATCATCATCAACATTCTTGGATTCTTCTTCCAAACTACTGCAATTCCATTCGCTCTGCTCTGGGGATTCCACACACTGCAGCAGCAACACAGAATAATGAGAATGATAGCATGCCAATCAATGTACAATGATATCTGGTGCTTACAAAAGGCGGGAAGACGTATTTGATGTGGAGTAAGAGAGTATGGCAAAATCTGCATACGATGCCGATTTGCTCATCAAGAAATTCATCGTGATCGTTCCGGCTGCATCGGGCGGCTGGAGATTGATCCACATCGCTGCATTCATCAAAATCAGTCTGCACCACCAAAATATAGAGTTAATTCGTCAACATATACAGATGATCGAGTATGATTAATGTAAGGTACCGTGCGTGTGGATTCCCAAAGTCCGAGTTCTAAATCATCAAAGAGACGATCGATTTCCATCTCCGACTCAGTTTTGGGCGACTGCTCATCATCCAACTTGAACTTCAAAGGCAGACCACTTTCTTCATTCTCTCTCGCATCACCAAAATCCAAATCAAGCTTCCGAGCCCTTTTCTTGCTTCCCGCTTTGTATTTGCGCTTCTTCTTCATCTCGTCATCGTCATCATCATCTACACGAATCTCAGATTCTTGAATGCCTTTGATGGTGGTGCCGCCGCCGTCGGGATTCTTGATGGTGTCGTGGAGGCGCCTGTAGTAGGCGTCCAACTGGCTCCTTGTCCGCCGCGAGACCGTACCTCCGGCGTCCATCTTTCCGGCGAGATATCAAAAGATACGCTTTATTTGATTGCAATCAGAATTAGAGGACGAACGATTCGTATTTGTGTTTGATGTGATTTTTCTTTTCTTTTTTTTCCTCCAAAAATCAAGTTTCTAATTGTCCGTAATTATCATTAATGCGAATCTATATCTCTTGCGAATTAAGTAATTTATTACCTTCCATTACGAGTGTTGAAAACCCTAGATCAATTAGGTTTTTGATTCTATCTTGAGTCTTGACAATCTCCCTTCATATTTAACTAACGTATAAATTAAATTGAAGAGGCGGGGAGTCTTACTTGTGCGATATGGTCTTGCAGGTCAAAATCTGTCAAATTAATCCAGATTTGAATTTATAACTCAAATATATAAATATTCGCCGAAAATTCGTAGGAATTATTTGTTAATAATTAATATTAATAAATTATTAAACACGAAAACTTTGGTACAACGATTGTACCGTGTAACCGGGCATGCAGGGACGGATCCAGAACTTATCTATTATGATAGCACAAAATAATTATAAATATTGCATCTGCCGTAATTCAATAGGTCACATTTTTTTATTTGGACGTCGCAAATTAATAGGTCACTTCCAAAAATGAAAAGTTAATATTACATAACAAATAACCTTATATAACTCATTATTTATACCATATGTCATTGTGCCCACAGCCCACACATGATTACCTGGCTTCTCACCTAAAAAAGAATATTTTCATTTATCTCTCCTTTTTTATTTTTTATTTTTAACAAATATATCCTCAAAAAAGTTTTTTTCTCTCTCTCTCTCTCTCCCCTGTTCTATTATAAACTATTCAGTTTTTAACATATGTGCCCAATCCTTATGGTCTACTGAATTAGGATGGAAGAAGTATAAAATACATTAAAGAAATTACTTCATTTGTCCATGAAAAAGAATCTCATTTTGTGTTGGACACATATAGATTTTAATTAAATTGTTAAAGTTATTGTAAGTAGAAATGTAAAATAAATGTGCAATTTATAGGGGTAGTGTTAATACAAAAAAGTGAAATAAAGTGTTAATTAATGTATTGACACTACAAGAAAATCGCACATACATAACACATCATACATAACGGTTTTTTTCGAAAACCGTTATGTATGAGCGCCTTTTTTACTATAGTTAACGGATACAGAAATTTCCGTTATGTATGTACTGTTATCTATATACATACGTAACGGTATGGAGAAATGCGTTATATATGAGCGTTATCTATTAGTCATATAGATAACGGTAATCTTAAACCGTTATAAAATTCGTTATCTATGAGCATATATTTTATAACGATTGTCAAATCGTGACGAAAAAGCGTTATATATGAAGGTATTTATAACGGTTATTTCCACCGTTACAAAAACTGTTATGTATGAGCATCATTTTTTTTTTCCTTTTTTCGTCAATTTTTTTTAAAAACCATTATATATTTATTTTAAAATAAAAAATGTTGAGCTAACAATAAAATAAATTAGAAATTAAGGTTATTTTTAAATCAGTATTTAAATAAATTAGACTCAATTTTTAAAATCATTTTTTCAGTTTTTTGAAATCTTAATATATTTATTTTAAAATAAAAATAAAATTTATAATGTAAAAATTAAAAATGAAATTTATTGTGAAATTAGTATTTCAATAAGTTTGAGTCGATTTTTTTTTTGTTATTGTAAAAATTTTAAATGAAATTTCTTTTTTAACCTAATCTAATTCCCTCCAAACCCCTTCCCCCAGTCCGCTGCGCCATCCCCCTGGTCTGTCGCGCCTCCGTCCAGCTCCCCCCAATCCCCCGCGACCCTGGTCTGCTGCGTCTCCGTCCGCCCCTGAATCAGTGTCTAGTTTCTCACCCAACCAAACCCTAACTCTCTTTCTCTCTCCCAAACCGCAGCGCTTCTGTCCGCCTCTCCCGGGTCCACCGCGCCTCCGGTCTGATACTCCACCTAAAATAGCTGCGGCGGTTCGAGTAGAGCGGCAGATGGATCAAGGCGCTGCTGGAAGAAGCGGAGAACTAGCGGATGCATCTGATGACCTTCCTGGAACTGTCGCAGCCGAAATGGACGGAGCGTGCCCCAGTTATCGCGATGCAGGGCGTCTTCTTCAACGCCTATTTCGCCGCCTACCTGCTGTCGCCCAAGCTTGCCCACCGCATCGTCGGATACCTCGAGGAAGAGGCAGTCAATTCCTACACCGAGTTTCCCAACGATCTGGAGAAGGGGATCGTCGAGAATCAGCCGGCGTCGGCCATCGCCATCGATTACTGGCGCCTGCCGCCCAATCCCACTTCGCTTCGGTAACATACTTTTCCGATCTTGCGTTTTTCATTTTTCTTTTTGGAATTCCAGAATATTCAATTTTGTGTTTGTGGAATTAAATGCGAAATTATAAATTATTGTGGAAGAAATTAGGAAAAGCTAAAAATTTTCGTGTTCTAGCTGTTAATGATAACCCAAATTGCTTGAAGTTATTGGAATTGTTAGTTGCTTTAAATTTGTATAATTTACAAGCAAGCTGACTCCTATTTTACATCTCATTTCTCCAATTCTTCTTCGGCTATCCCAGTATAATTTACAATCCCCAAAACTTGTTGGTGGCCTTGAACGCCGGTTTTTCCAGCAGTGTAGCAGGTAGATACAGAAGAAAAATTGTATCACAAAATTTTTAAATGAATTTTTTGTCTGTCTTTAGGGATAGGAATATAACGCCCTAAACTGGAAAGGGGGAGGGAGTTGAGAAAGGTTGGCTTCCTGTGGGTATAATGAAGGCTTAGTTGAAGTTGAGAAAGGTTGGCTTCCTGAGCAGCTGCAACCTTCTTTGTCTATTATTTCCTTGGCTCCAACTGCATTCACTTTCAGGTACTCGTATTCAAACTTGGAAATAGTTATTGTTGAGCTAGGCCGAGAGGCTGAAGCTCTATTTCTGACTGTCTTCTCAATAATAGATTTCAGATTCTCGAGCGCTATTTGTTTTGATGATTTGATAACTTTGAGATATTGTAATCTTTCCTCAGCCAAGTCTATCTCAGTCTCCGATTCGGCCTTGATATGATATGATAAATTTGACAACTTTGATGAATTTTGGGGCTATTTTATGTTGATGCTATTATGTTTTGATGAATTTGAAATATTTGTTGTTCATCTTTTATTAATCAGAGGAACAAATAGACTACAGAAGGTGCTAAACTCCAGTTAAATTCCCGATGAAGAAGAGTGCTAGACTAAGATTGAAGAAGAAAGGTGATTGATTTTCCAATTAGATGTTTACTCTTTGGTTGCACACTTTCTAACTTTCTACAGTACCAGTTCCTTGCATCATTGGTTCTACTTGCATTATATATCTGTTTGTTATTTCTTCATATGACTGAAGTTGCTTCACATTCGATTTCCTTGGCAGGGAGGAACACAAAAAAATCTCAAAAATCTGTTGGACAAGCATCAAATGACTCCATGGTGGAGTAAACTACATGGTACGGAATTTGTAGGTCTTGGTACTAGCTATGTTAGTTTACTTAGTTTTTCTCTTGTTTATATTTTCTACATTGGCAAGTTCCTCTGCATCCACCCATTAAATAATATAAATAGTAATAATGTGAGAATTAATTGCTTTATAAAATAAAATTTCATTGTGAGGATTAATATTTCAATGTGTTCTTGTTTCGCATCTCATATTTCTTTGTTCTCTATTGAATAACTTTTTATTGACGAATTTTTCACTTCCTGATATATATGATTAATGTGATTTTTGCAGAAGAGGTGTTCAAGAACTGAAAAGGCAAGTGAATTGTCGGAAGAACTCGTTAGAGAGCAGAAAGCATACTATGGCGATGTTCATAATTTTCTTTTAGCTATAAGATACTTGGTACTTTCAATTTTCAAAATAATTCGGATGATAATGTATGAATGTTTTAGAGTATATGTTATTGATGGTTTTATCATCTTGTTATTTTAAATTATTTATTTATTTTTTGAGATAAATAACAAAAAAAAAGAAAAATTGTTATCTATAATAACACCACACAATAATATAAAAGCATTTATAATGGTAAAAATTTGTTATATATTATGACAAAGATAACGGTTAAAACCGTTATGTAAAGTACAAAATATTGTTATGCATTATACATTAGATAACAGCAACTAAACGTTACGTATGAGCGTAACATACTGTTATCTATTACACTATAGATAACGGTATTTTAGTGTTACGTATGAGCAAATCGTACTGTTATCTATTCAACTATAGATAACAGTATTTTACCGTTACGTATGAGCGTATCGTACCGTTATCTAATATAATAGATAATGGTATTTTTACCGTTATGTATGAGCGTATCATAGATGACACCACTATATATAACGGTTTTTTTGGGGCATAGATAACGGAGTGCGTTTTTCTTGTAGTGTGAGGATTAGGAGTTTAAAAGACTGCTTATTTATTACTCCCTATGTCCCGTAGAGTTTGAGTCGTATTCCTTTTCGGGTTGTCCCACCGAGCTTGAGTCGTTTCCTTTTTTGACAAAAATTAGGTAATTTAAAACACTAATTATCAATACTAATTGCACCCCTTATTTTTCTTTAATCATCCCAAATAACTCTCATTTCTCAAAAAATATAAACATTTTCACAGCTATACTTAAATAATTTAAATTTTATATTTAAAATGATTTAATTAATTTAAATTTTATATTTGAAATAATTTTATTATTTTAAAATAAAACATAATTAAAATAATTTTATTATTTTAATTAAATTTCAGATTTAATTAATTTAAATTTTATATTTAAAATAATTAATTATATAAATGTGGGGAACTTAATGAAATATCCTAATCCTAGTTCTGATGATACCAAAATCAATAGGTTTCACTTGTAATAGACTAGAACTGTTCGAACTCAAGTGTTAGAGTTCTTTTTCTAGTTTAGTTGTTGTTCTGAAGACTGAACACTGAAGAACGAAGGACTGAAGACTGAAGACTGAAGACTGAAGACTGAAGATGCCGACTGATGTAACAATTAAGGCAAAGTCAAATACTGATATTTGACTTATCAGTCGACGGATCAGTTTCGACTGATTACTTAATGTGCGCCACGTGGATTCAGCGGATGAAGGATAATTAGCCCCAACGGGATCGTTTCTTGGATATCTTAATTTACCATACAACGATTAATCCTAACATGCTCCTATGAATTTAATTGCTGCACGTTGGAGTTAGAATTACTTACTTGTAAATTGTACGCAGAGGCTGTCGATAACAGAATCAAAGGACTCCAGCTCTGACCTTCTGACTGTATCCCGCTCAGCTTTCACCGTTGGATGGACAACGAACTATGAAAGTCCCAAGACAGAAATCTGCTTCTCACGTCTGGCGCCTCTCTGCTCTCTCACAAAACCCTAATTAATTAGTGTGTATTTCCTGAGAGCAGACATCTGTATTTATATAATTAAATACGTGTGTGGGGCGCCAGTTTCCTTGTGATGGGCGAATTCTGTCTCTGCTAGGGCAAGGAGACTTTGGGCCAGTCCAAGGACCAGATACAAGGAATAAAGATGGGCCTCGAATAAATAAATTATCCATGGTCAGCCCAGACCATAATTAATTTATAAATATTAGTTCATTCCACTCGAGAACCAATATTGACTTACCCCTTTATTGCCGGTGATGAGTCGGGGCTTGTATTTAGACTTATTAAATCTCCGTATTTAAAATATCCGACATCCATTAATTAATTAGAGCTCTGACAGCTTAAATTAATTAATCTCTTTATAATTCTTAAGTAGTACCACTCAAACCTTATTATTGCGCCTGAACTTAATCAACCTGCAGGTTTTAGCGCAATAAAACTTATTGAGCTCCTTAAGGGGATGTCATTATCCTATATCGGATACGGGTACTAATACAGATAATCAAATATCATATATTAACCGTTATCACCCAAGATACAGAGTACTTAAGTTACTATATAACTCTCACCCATAGTAAGTCAAAGTGATATACGAATCAACATATATATATGAAAACTTATTAGTATTAAGATTCTATTAAGTCACCGAGATCTTGATTCTTCACTTAAGTCAGACAGAAGAATACATCTCACTGTGGTCCTATCAATACGTTATGACGTACCAGTATAGACAAGTAGTCAAGACAAACTACTTCCATCTATACTGCAGCCTAAAACAATAACTTGTCCTAGAGTTATTTCGGCTGTGATCATTTTATATCTCTTAAGGTTATTCCAATTATATGGTCTTCTGTGATCTACAACACACCATATAATCTACTTATATAGAGATAGAGAACATACATATGCAATCATGAATACAAACAGATAGGAGATTAAAACAGTGAACATAGAAATCATTGTATACAAGCATAAAATGTTCTTGCTTTCAGTATACAAATCCAACAGCGGATTGATACTAAAGTCAAGTATCAGTTAAACATTCTTCCTCGGACTGAACCTCTAAAGTTCAAAGGAAGCCACGCATTCCAGAAGTACAACCACATTAAATGCAGAGATCTCAGGATCGTCCTTTCTCTGTAGAAACCATTCCTTTTGGTGATTACCTTTTTAGAGATGTCCTATCTCCTGCTCTTCAAAGTAGCCGTTCTCACCAAACAAGGAATCTCGAAGATTGAAGCCTCAGCCCAAGTTCAAATTACTCTTTAACGGAAGAAATCTTGAAGACCATCTCTGCCAACGGATCTATTCAAGACGTCTCCTATAAATTGCGCTCGAGGATCATTTCAATCTTCACCGATTCAACAACATAAGCTGAAACGCTACCGAATTCGTTACTCAACAAAATCAAGCATCCCCAAAGATTGAATCGAAGAAGAGAATCACAAAGCCAAAAATCAGTCACTGCTGATTACCTATATTCTCTTAGAACTTAGGCAAATATTGTATATCCAAAGCCTAGGTAAAATTGACTGCAAAGAACTTGTTCTTTGTGGTTTTTTCAAACCTCTTTTCAACGGACCGAATTGAAAGTTTGTGTCGAAAAAGAGTTCAGGCCAGTGTCCTGTCTCCGTGAGATCTTAGTGCCCAGTGTGCGCTAGGAGTGAGAAATCCAACCCAGTTTGTTGGTACTGAAGATAGGCTCTTCAGTTGTTTCGGTTTGTTGTGCACCCGTAAGCACACGTTCAGGTTTGTTGTGCACCCGTAAGCACATGCCTGGTGAAGTTGTCGGTCTGATCAACTGACCGTGGATGTAGGAAGTGTTTTCCGAACCACATAAAAATCTTTGTGTTATTTACAGCTTTCAGAATCTACCTTCTTACTTGTGCTCTTACTTTCTTAAACTGAAAACTGATTAATTGCAAAGAGAAACTTGATTGTTGACAACGTGATTAATATCACAGGCTATTTTGAAACAAAAGTTTTCCGCTGCGTGTGTTATTAGTCTAACTGATCGATCTTCAGATAGTCAGTAAGATTCATAACATCTCTCTATTTAACAAACTCGACTGAAGCCTTACGTGTATTAGTTAAAGTCTTTGACTTAACTGATAACTCTTTACTGAAGAGTATTTAGTATCAGTCGTCAACCTTATTTTGTCAAAACTCTTTCCACTAAAATGGTTGAGTTAGTTTGTATTTAAAGTTTCAGATTTGAAAAATAGCCTATAGGTGTACTCCCCCCCTCCATACACCCATTCGAGACCCTCCGGACCTAACAATTGGTATCAGAGCAGGTTGTTCGCAAGAACAATTTTTCTTTGACCAAGTTCTACTGAACTAGATCCTACTCCTTAAAGGTCTCGAAATCTTTCCTTTTTCAAAAAGTGCTTACTGCTTTTCCTATCTGTTGTTTTCTGTTTTTTTTTTTCTATGGAAACTAACCACAGCAGAGTATCCTCACTACCTATGTTTAGTATTGAAAAATACGACATATGGAAGTTTCGACTTGAGAGCTTCCTCACTGCTCAACATTGCTGAATGTGGGAAGTTATCACCAAAGGACCCATCATCATCACGGAGGTGATCAAAAGGGTTCATCTGGGCCCAACCAGAGATCCTTTTGATGAAGTCCATATCAAATCAAAGGCTGACTTCACCACAGAAGAAAGGAAGCAAGATGAGCTCGACAACCTCGCCAAAAGCATAATCTCCGGCTCAGTTCCAGACAAGCACGTTACCAAGATCATCAAGTGCAGGACTGCAAAGGAGATGTGGGACATTCTAGAAGGAATATGCATTGGATCAGAGGAGATAAAGGAGAACAAGTTATCAATAGCTTGTAAAAAATTCGACTCATTCCTCATGCTAAAAAATGAATCTGTCGACGAGATTGAACTCAGATTCAATCAGATCCTGAACGAAATTCAATCCATCTCGAAGGACAAATACACTCAACGAGAAATTAATCTAAAGATTCTGCGAGCACTTCCGCGAGGAGATTGGCAGATCTATGCAGTTGCTCATCAAAACAAGCCAGGATTCAACCAGCTCCCAACGAACAAGCTTTTCTCGGATCTCGTGGCAAATGAGTTCGACATCCAGAGAAATCTTGAAACAAAGAAAGCTGGAGGATCAGACGAAGATGCTCCATCAGCTTCAAAAGGAGCGACGCTGAAAGTTTCAGCAAAGGAAAACAAGAAGCAATCAAAGGAATCAAAGAAACTTAAACCAGAGGACTTCTTCAGTCAATATGCTCTATTGACTGAAAGATTCAACAAGATGGAATCCAAATTTCGCAAGTACAGGAAGTTTCACAAATAGCACTACAAAGGGAAAGAAAGAGAAAGCAAGTCCAGATATTCCACTGATAGAAGCGGAGAAAGGAAGTCATCTGCTACTGATCTAAAAGATGTGGAATGCTACGGATGCAAGAAGAAAGGGCACTATCGATCTGACTGCCCTGAATTGTTGCAGTCTGAGCGCAAAGAGATGAATTTTTTTTTCCAAGGGGAGTAGGGTATATACTCCTATTTCCAAATACATGAATTTTTTTTCCAAAGCAGGGATGGCAATACACAATACTGGTTAAAGAGATACTCAATACTGCTTCGGCAGATATCTAAGCCTCGTTGAGAAAGTCTAAGCCGCTGATATCTAAGCCTCGTTGAGGTAGTCTAAGCCGCTGATGTAGAAAATACTGCTTCGACAGATACGTAAGTCGTGACGGGTAGACACTGCTTCGACAGTTGTTTATGCCTCACACAGGATATGTAAGCCGTGGCGGGTAGACATTGTTTCCACAGTTGTTTATGCCTCATACAAGATATGTAAGCCATGACGGATAGACACTGCTTTGGCAGTTGTTTATGCCTCACGCAGGAAGATGTAAGTTGTGACGGGTAAACACTGCTTCGATAGTTGTTTATGCCTCACGCATGAGGATGTAAGCCGTGATGGGTAAACACTGGTTCCATAGTTGTTTATGCCTCACGTATGAAGATCTAGGCCATTTTTCAACGCTGAATATCTATGTTGTTTTTCAGTGCATAATATCTAAGTCGTTTTCAGTGCAGAATGTCTAAGTCATTTTCTGCGTTGGATGTCTCACTTGCTCTCAGCCACTTCTTAGTGCACATTCACTTCTCAGCGATGGTTATCTTAAGCCACTTCTTAGTGTGTTATTCTCAACATCACCCAATAACAAAGCATTTCATCCAGACTTGACAAATATTTATGACGGGACTTCTCATGTTATCAAAGTATTGTGTCTCTCAGCCTTGACAAGATTACATATCATTTCGGTATCTTCTTTCGAGGGTCTTCTTATTCACTCGACACAAAGTATTTATATTGCTCATCAATGCAAGATATTTAATATGGGATATTCTCAAGCGCTTGTCTTCTTACATTCCCAAAGAAACGAAAGTTGATCATCTTTGATGACGTTTAAAAAATCAAAAGGGAAATCAAGTCTACGACCATAATTCTAAAATCAAGGAAAATTATTATCTTTGTTCATTGGTAGCGTTGAGATATTTTGATTTTACTGTTTTGCAAAGTTGACATTTTTTATATATCTAACGAGTTGCAGGGCTGGAAAATCGTGTATGTTTAGCTGATTTGGGATAACAAAACAAGGTGGCTCTAACAATACTTCACTGGTTGAACACGAAGAAGACACGGTTCAACCAGACCAGGGAGAGTAGCTGATGAGGACTAAATTATGCACCAGTGTTGTGCTTAACAGTGCTGGAATATTTCTCTCAATTATTATTATTATTTAATGTTATTGTTACTGTTATCTTGAATATTTGGTGCAGCACTGACTTGACAGGGCTAACTTTATTAATTGAGAATTATCTTAGCAGCTTAACCATGTTTTCGCCTTGGCTACCAAGCCTTGGCTCTCAGCCTCGATGATTCGGCTCTACTTCGATTTGGATAGCCCAGCCTGAATTCTCAGCGCTGACCATTCAGCCCAAGGACAAAGAGTAATATAGTAGGGGCCTAGGCCCAACTACTTGAAGTAATTGGCCCAAAGGCCTTCGGTTTACTTGATGCTTATAAATAAAAGTTTCATTATTAGAATAAGAGATGAATGTTTGATTTTGGCTCACCATGTAAAATGTAAACTCTCCAAATCTAGTGAAAAATCCCAAAAAATCTACCTGTGGATGTAGATCTTCATGATCGAACCACATAAATCTTCGTGTCTTTTATCGTTTTATTTAGCTGTTAATTCTTGCTTCACCATTATGTACTTGTACTCGTCTCAAATCTTATTAAAAGAAAAATTTTATTACTCGTTCTCATCCTAAAATACCCATTACTTTTGCGAACTTGTTTGAAGTTATAAATATGTATATAATCAACTAAAATTTATACCAATAATTCGCTATCCATCTCAATAACCCCCAAAGATCACAAAGTAAACATTAATAATAAATTGTATAAATAACTAAAGATTAAAATTAAATTAATGAAAATCATACATCCATGGAACCCATTTGAACTTATATATTTGTATCGGTCTCAAACAAGATCAAAAACTAATTCACTACTTATTCTCATCCCAAATTCGTATAATAATACTCATTAATTACAAAGTTCAACTATTCGAACTCATTTAGAGTTTATATACATACTTTTATTTGTCCCAAACTTAATTATTAAGTGATTTTACTACTCGTTCTTGTCAAAGTCATGTAGTAATACGTGCTAATTCGTTGAACCAGTTGAAAATTTACAAAAATATACAAAATCAAATATAAATTGTAATAATTATGGTATAATAAATACTATATATAATTGCACGAGTTGTTGGTCTAGCAGTAAAGTTGTTAATGTTTGAGGCCAAATGTCTCAGATTTGAGTTTACAATGGCGTGATCTTTATATTTATATGTTATTTACCACACAACAACAACAACAACAACAATAATAATACTAATTCAAAATATAAACTTGAAAATTATACAATTAATAAAACTCATTCTGAATTTATAAACTTATATCCATAACCATTTGAAATCCAATAAAAATGATTTTACTATTCATTATAATTTAAAATCAATGTATAGCAATATCCACTGTTACTCGAGCTCTTTTAATTTGTAAAATATCTAAATAATTGTAACAGCCCGGTTCTAAACTTGACGGTTGTCCACACAAACTAAGACGAGTCTTTTCTAACGTGTTTTATCTTCACTCGCACGCTCCTCGAGAAATTTTTCAGGGGCTCACGCATCCTGAAATTGCTCCAAGCCAAACACGCTTAACCTTGGAGTTTCTTCCATATGCGGTCACCAGAAAAAAAGATGCATTTTGTTAGTATGAGTAGCACCAATCAAATCATTTAAGCTCTCTTCAAATATGCAGTCCCATAACTGCATATTCTTGGAATCCCTCTCTTTCTGGTGTGTTTCGGTTCGTTCATGTACCCCTCCGCTTCGAAGTACTTATAGGAACCGCTCTTTGTATGTGTCTTGTATATCGGAGATCACTCCTTACTTCTGCCCCCGGCATCACATGCTTGCCAGCTTCTACTTGGTTCGTCCCCGAACCACACCGTACTGCAGAGGTTCGGCTCTGATACCACTTGTAACAGCTCGACTCCAGACTTGACGGTTGTCCCCATAGACTAATACAAGTATTTTAATTCTAGCATGTTTTGTCCTCAATCGCACGCTCCCCGAGAAATTTTCCAGGGGGTCACCTAGCCTGGAATTGCTCCAAGCCAAACACGTTTCACATTGGAGTTTCTTCCATGTGGTCACAAGTAAAGAAGATGATGCATCTTGTTAGTATGAGTAGCATCAATCAAATCATTTAAGCTCTCATCGAATATGCAGTCTCATACTTGTATATTCTTAGAATTCCTCTCTTTCTGGAGTGTTTCGGTCCGTTCATATACCCGTTCGCTTCGAAGCACTTATAAGAGCCGCTATTTGTTTGTGCCTTGTGCACCAACGATCACTTTTTACTTGGCAAAGTGAAGCCCATCTTTATCAATAAAGAAGATATGGCGCGGCGGGAAGAGCTATGATACACGAGGGATCTTTTTATGGTCGTTCTTCCTTCTAATGACCAACATATCTATAATTCTTTTCTCCCAAATGAAGCAGCAGGCATCGGTTACGAGTTCTTGAGTTAAAGCCTTGCTTTCAGAGCTATCGTTCCAGTGCCGCTAAAGGAGGGAGTTAAGAGAGGAGTCGATTTGCTTTATAAAAAAAAGATACCAATGATTTTCTATGGAATGGTTTCACGGGATTTAGTTGTCTTGATTGTGGAATGCCTTTGTCGAATCGAAACCGCGCTCCTTTAATATGATGAGAAGAAAGGGATTCAAAATGCCAAGGCTCTCATCTCTCACCCATTTTTAGCTAACCACCATCAACCCCATTTTTCTCCAAATCTTCCGTTTCAAGCATCAAACGAAATACTCAAAAAAGTCATAAGAAGAGATAATATCTTTACTTTATCCGAGTCTTCTTCCGACCCTTACCACCACGATATCGATGTCTTGATGTTCTTTATGTCGTTGAGGATGTCAGTACTCTACTCAGTATTGATACTCTTTCGAGTTCATTAATAATAGATACTGACACTACAAAAAAACGCGTAATTACCGGCGAAAATTACCGGCGGCGATTTTGCCGTCGGTAATTAACGGCGGCACGGCGGCGGCATTCCAGGCAACCCGAGCTTTCGAAATTACCGGCCAGTTACCGACGGCAAACTCGCCGCCGTTAACTAGCGACGGCGACGCCGCCGGTAAGTTTCGAATATATAATAAAACATTAAATTAACACAATTACCGACGGCGTGTATGCCGTCGCTAGCTAGCGGCGGCAATTACCGTCGGTAATGGCCAATATTAGGGCACGCGTAACCTCCTTTTTTCACTTTTGCGCAGAACAGATCCCCCCACCCCCCGCCGCTTCGCCCCTGCTGCTGCTGCCTGCTGCTTCCACCAGCCGACCACCGCCGTGCCCAGCCGCCCAGGTAACTCTCTTTCTCTCTCTCTCTCTCTCTCTCTCTCTATATATATATATATATATATATAATTTTTAAATTTTGACTTATATTATTAATTTATTTTAGTTCGACGATTTCGTTTCGCCGCTTTCTTCACGACACCCGCCGGAAACCACCACCGTACGCTCTCTTGTTTAATTATTTATTTAATTATTTATGTATTTATATGTTAATTAAATAGATTTATTTGTTATATATATTTAATAA
Organism: Salvia miltiorrhiza; assembly: GCF_028751815.1. Lineage (NCBI taxonomy): Eukaryota > Viridiplantae > Streptophyta > Magnoliopsida > Lamiales > Lamiaceae > Salvia > Salvia miltiorrhiza. The sequence continues at coordinate 20,920,716 of NC_080392.1, read as the reverse complement.
TTAATTTATAATTGGCTTTGTTTATAAATAAATTATATGAAGCATGAATAATTTTAAATTATATCAATTGAAGCATGATTAATTTTAAATTATATTAATCAATTAGTATATGTTGTTAGTTTAATTTTAAATTATGAAGCATGATTAATTTTAAATTATATTAATTTTAATCAATTTAGTTTAAGTTGTTTGTTAGAATAATTTATATATGTTGGATAATATTGTGGGATAGATTTAATCAATTTCTTAAGGATCTTCTCCCTTTGGGATAGAAATTGATTATTTCTTAAGGATCTTCTCCCAACAAATGATTGTTTTTAATTTAATTACCATGATTTTTATTGCTTTTATTTGTATTGTATTATTGCTTCGACATTGGGGGGCCGGGTAGACCTAGTATAGGCTTAGTAAATTAGGACCACTATGGTCACTATAGTTGCTGGTAGAGTCGAGCACTTGGTAGTTAGGATAGTGGGGTTATGCTGTAGAAATTTTGTTAGATTTCAAGTAATTTATTATATTTTATTTATTTTTTTCAATTAGAATTTGCAAGAATGAGTGATAATCGTACGTGGATGTACGCGAGATACAATGATCGTACTGCATTTGAAACGGGGCTTGAGTTTTTCCTTGAGTGGGCGTTCAATCAAACGGCGTACACAGATGGACAAGGTAACATTAGGTGCCCGTGTAAGAAGTGCAAGAATCAAGCGAATTTAGATGTACCTACGGTCAGAAAACATGTTAGTAGGCGTGGATTTGTCCTGAATTACAAAGTTTGGGTTTGTCACGGGGAAGCACCGCTGTATATGCCGAGAGAACATGCTATAATGAATGAGGATGATGGATTATACAATAACTACGAAAGGATGGTGCATGACCATGCTGGACCTAGTAATTATCAAGATCCTCCAAATCTGGAGCAGCCGCCCAATAATGACGCTCAACAGATTTATAACATGTTGGATGCAGCGGATACTCCATTGTACGCAGGATGTGACACGTACACACAATTAAGCTGGATGACTCAATTCATGAGCATAAAGACTGAAAGCCACATGTCAGAGAGGACTTACAATCAGATGTCTTCGATGATGAAAGCTGCTTTACCAGAGGGTAACAACTGTCCAGAAGACTTCTATAGTACGAAAAGAAATCTACGTGGTTTGGGTTTGCCAGTAGAGAAGATCGATTGCTGTGTTAATAAATGCATGTTGTATTGGGGGGAAACTAATGAGCTACATAGTTGTATGTTCTGTGACCAATCACGATATAAGGACAACTTGCGTGCATCTGGGAGTCGCAGAAAGAAACAAGTGACCGCCAAACAGAAGCACTATTTTCCCTTGACGCCCCGATTGCAGAGATTGTTTGCATCTCCTGCAACTGCTGAACATATGCGGTGGCATGCGACCTCCACAGACGATGGGATAATGCGCCACCCGGCCGACTCTCCGGCATGGAAACATTTGAATTCAGTCTTTCCTGGATTCGCCGAGGAGATCAGAAATGTGAGATTGGGCCTCTCTACAGATGGTTTTGCCCCATTTGCACAATCAGGGCGTCAATATTCTTCTTGGCCAGTTATTGTCACGCCGTATAACCTGCCTCCGTGGTTGTGCATGAAAGAACAATTCATGTTCCTCACAGTCCTCGTGCCTGGCCCATCAAACCCAAAGATGAAGTTGGACGTATTCTTACAGCCATTGATACACGAGTTAAAATCTCTGTGGGAGGTTGGTGTGAACACTTACGACATATCGTTGAAGCAAAATTTCCAGATGCGAGCAGCTCTGATATGGACTATCAGTGATTTTCCAGCGTACGCTATGTTGTCTGGGTGGGGTACAGCTGGGAAATTGGCATGTCCACATTGCATGGAGAATACAGAAGCATTCACTTTGCCGATGAGTGGAAAACAATCGTGGTTTGATAATCATCGGAAGTTCTTACCTCCTAACCATGTGTTTAGGAGAAACAAAACTTCATTCTTGAGGAATAAGACATGCAATGTTGGTCCACCAGAACAAAGATCAGGAATACAAATCTTGAATCAAATCGAGGGGTTAGGCTTCGTGAAGGTTACCGAAGACTTCGATGGCAGGAACGCTCAACTCGCCAAATATCAAGATGTAGGGTGGAAAAAGAAAAGCATATTTAGGGATCTACCCTATTGGAGACATCTTTTGATTCGACATAATCTGGATGTCATGCACATTGAGAAAAATGTGTTTGATAACGTGTTTAATACTGTCCTGAATGTGAAGGGGAAGACAAAAGATACAGAAAAATCTAGAGAAGAATTGAACACCTTTTGCAAGCGGAAAGAGTTGAAGAAAGTGGATGGAACCCGATGGTATCCGAAAGCATGTTATACGCTTGACAGGGAAGAGAAGAAGATCTTACTTCAATGGATCAAGAGTCTTAAGTTTCCCGATGGGTACGTATCAAATATTAGTAGATGCGTTGACATGAACGCCCTGAAGATGCACAACATGAAAAGTCACGACTGTCACTTCATGCAAATCCTTCTGCCTGTTGCATTTAAAGAACTTCTTCCTAAGAATGTTTGGGAGGCAATTACAGAGTTAAGTTTCTTCTTCAGAGAATTAACATCCCGCAACGTGGCCATATATGACATGAGAATACTGAGTGAGAAGATAGTTGTTACTCTTTGCAAACTTGAGCGTATCTTCCCTCCTAGTTTATTTGATTCAATGGAGCACCTACCAGTTCATTTGGCAGATGAGGCACGATTGGCTGGTCCAATGCAATATCGGTGGATGTATCCTTTTGAAAGATATTTGAGGACATTAAAAAATCATATAAAAAACAAAGCCAAGGTTGAGGGGTCCATCGCCAATGCATACTTACTTGCAGAAATGTCAACCTTCTCTTCGTTTTACTTTGAAGATCAAATATCTACAAAGTGGACAACTTTGCCTCGCAATATTGAGATGCCCGTTGCTGAAAATGATGATCCTCTTTGTCTCGCCATATTCAAACCTATTGGGCGTTCACTTGGCCGAGGGACGAAGAGATACATGGATGAGCGCGAATGGCTTGCTGCACACATGTATATTTTGAGCAATTGTGCAGAGGTTAAGGCACCTGATGGGAGGACGGTATTTCAGAGGCATCCTACGACTGGGTAAGTATTTTAGTTTAAATTACTGTTTTCCGTACACCATAATTAAGTGATAAAATAATTTGTACACAATGTTTTGTTGGAGCCCACTGGCCTGTCCAAAGCTTGCATGCGCACATTTAAGATGTTTGATAACTCAGGCGGGTACACATGGAAGTTGACGCCCCCAGCGATGAAGGATAAATTTTTTGATGAATTACAGGTACAATTAAATTTATAATACATATAAATATATCATATTAAATTGTTAAAATGTTTGATATTAAATTAATTCTCTTTCTTTCAACAGAAAGAGTTTATGTGGCAGCCCGATGATGAGCGTGACGTGAGGAAAATGTGGGAGACAAACGCCCGCAAAAGGTACTCCGACATGATGAGCGACTACAAGGCAGATCTCAAGCAGTGTATCCGCCAAGGGAGAGAGATGTCTAGGCCCGTCTGGATGACTCCCGATTTTTGGACTGGACTCCGGGATTACTGGCATCAGCCCGAGGTTGAGGCTGTTTCAAATCGAGCACGTGCCAACCGGATGTCCGAGCCCGATGGGGAGGGTACAGGGATCAGTAGGCACGTGGGCGGGTCCCAGTCGACTCGTATCCTGCAGCAGTATATGGTATGTAATTAACAAATAATTAAGTATATAAATTATATTAATATCTTGACTAATATAAATTATTTATCTTATATAAATGCATCTATAGGGCTTGGAGCCTGATTTTTCCCAGGATTCACCGAACTATGCCACCTTCCTCCGCCTCCACATGTACCCCGACGGAAGTTTTACGTCTCCGAGAGATGCAAGAATTGACGTAAGTGTTTAAGTTTATTCAAATATCTAGTGAATGTATTTATTTTCTAACAATTATGCATTGTTATGTATGAATTAGGCGGAGGTTCATCAACTGGCCGCTGCCACAGGACGACAGGACCGGCTAGACGAGGTGTATTTGGAGGTGGTGCATCCGGATAGGTCACGGATCTACGGCGTCGGGAGTGCCGGGCAGAGTCAGGCTAGTAGGGGGTCTATCCGCAGCACGGGCAGTTCTGCGGTGTCTCAGCAGCTTTATGAGACACGGATCTCCACGCTGGAGGAGCGATTGGCAGCAGAGCAAGCACAACGCCAACAGATGGAGGACCGCATGGCGGCAGAGCAAGCACAACGCCAACAGATGGAGGAGCGCATGGCGGCAGAGCAAGCAGCACGCCAACAGATGCAGGACCGCATGGCTCAATTGGAGGCGTTTATGAGGATGTATAATGCTCAGCCACCTCCAGGGCCTGATGCCGATGATGATGATGATGATGATGCTTAGAATTATTAAAACTATATATTTATGTTTTCAAACAAAATTACATTTGCACTTTCTTTTCAAATTTATGTTTTATTGAACTATATATTTCAAGTGCTTTAATTATTAAAACTATATATGTTTTATATATTTATGGCAATGATGATGATGATTGCATTTAACATAAACAAATAAATTCAAATCACATTATAATAACCAAATTAAAACACTTTTGGTGTATTAATGTTAAAATAATAATAATAATAATTAATTAATTAATTAATTAATTAATTATTAAATATTAATTAAATTCAAATCACATTATAATAACCAAATTAAAACACTTTTGGTGTAATAATGTTAAAAAAAAAATTAATTAATTAATTAATTAATTATTAAATATTAATTAAATATTTTACCGACAATAAAAATAAGGACCGAAACGAACTCGATCACTAATTAACAACATATTTCAGGTATTATCTCCACATATTCAAAGATTATAATTATATGAGTGAGTATATAGCATTTAAATGAATTAATAGATGTAGATATATCAATAATACGAGTGTTCTGTACTGGTGATCACTCGAAAAGAATTTCAAAGTTAAGCGTGCTTGACACAGAGCACAAGCAAGATGGGTGACCCACTGGGAAGTCGGGTCGTCGACTGGGAAGTTCGTCTAAAGTATGCAATACCGTATAAATACGGAAATAAATTGTTGATATACAATATCCAATAAAATAAATAAATAAATAAATAAAATAAAATAAAATAAATAAAAAATAAAATTAAAAACATTACCGTGGGCAAAACACCGTCGGTAGTTACCGACGGCTTTTGCCCTCGGTAAATACCCGGCCATCCTCCGGCAAAGACCCACCGGACGGCGGTAGCCTGTTACCGACGGCGTTTTGCCGCCGCTAGTTAGCGGCGGTAATCGTCGTCGCTAGTTTTCCGCCAGGGTCTGCCGGACTCCGGTGGCTCTCTACCGACGGCAAAATCGCCCTCGGTAACTAGCGGCGATGGCTGCCGCCGCTAATTCTTCGGCTAGGCTCCGCCGTTTAACGGCGACAATTCCGGCGGCATCGCCGCCGTTAACTGCCGACGGCGGATGTTCGCCGCCGTTATTTTCGTTGCCGACGAACCGTTTAGCGGCGGGAGCTTGCCGCCGTTATCGCCGCCGGTAACACTATTTACCGGCGGCCGTCTTTTGTTACCGACGGCATTTCGCCGTCGGTCATCAACGATTTTTTTGTAGTGTGAGTTATTCAATGACTAGATCGGTTTGGGACATTGTCTTTGGTCGGGTGATGTCTCTATCGAAATATTGTAAGAGAAATCGAAATAACAAAATTGTTAGTGGCCGAGGGATAGGCCGACATAGTCGTAGCTATGGCAAGACGAGGAAAAAAGGGTTTGGAAGTTTCATGTCCATCCATGATTCAATCTCAAGATCCTCACCAACTCGATTGTATGTTGGTTTAGTTTTGAATTCTTCCATTCTGCACCTTTATCCAAGAGATAGGATTTGAGATTTGAATTGACCGAAGGAGAGTGAAGAGGCGGCTACTTTTGCCTCGATCAAAGAACAAGTACTTCTTTATTTATGTTAATTCATTTGCAAGAATGGATCTCAGAGCGTCACAATAATACTTCATTCGTATTAAAGTATTTTTTAATTTTCGGTTTTAGGAAAAAAATCGAATCTAAATTAAAATATTAAAATATATATAGTTTATTTTTTCCATTTTTTTTCAATTTTGAAATTTTCCTATTTTTCGGTTTGGATCGTAATTCTAAAAATATTGGTTTATTTGGTTAATTCGATTCGATTTGATTTTTTTAAATCTAATATAAATTTGATTTAATTAATTTGATTTTAACAAAAAAAGAAGAACAAATCGCAAACCGAATAAATACCACTACAAAAAAACGAGAGATTACCGACGGCATTCATAAGGCACGGCCGCCGGTGAAATATGCTACCGGCGGCGGCGCCCTCGGCAACTTGCCGCCGCTAATCGGCTCGTCGGTAACGCCATTACCGAAGGCGATTGGCCGCCGCCGGCAATTAACGGCGGCAAAGCAGCCGGCATTTCCGCCGTTGAACGGCGGAGAATTGTCGGAACATTACCGACGACATTTGCCGTCGCTAATTAGCGGCGTCACCACCGCCGTCCGGTGGACATCACCGACGGCGGTGGCGCACTTGCTGGAGTTGGCCAGGATATTAGAGAGGGCAAATGCCGTCACTAATTACCGACGGTATTTTGTCCTCGGTAATATTTTTTTATTTTATTTATTTATTTATTTATTTTATTTAGTTTATTTATTTTATTGTATATCCACAATTTATTTCCGTATTTATACAGTATTGCATAATTTAGACGAAATTCTCAGCCGGTCACCCCACATGCTCTCAAAAAATTTACGGTAAATAAACTAATGTGGTTTTTGCTTGGATTCATATTTGTATCTGTATTTCTCTTTCGTCCTTGTATATATATATAGTTTAGGTCTTATATTATTTTATCTATGATTGATTGATTACACACTCACATGATATTTAATGTTATATATGTGATGACACATTCATGTGCACTTTATGACCATTCCAACACAAATTATATCATACATATATTTTACATTAATTTTATATTCTCCTTCAGTTTCATTAATATTTCATTACTTTTGGACATAAAAATTAAGAAAGATGTAATTAATATATAAAATAGATTGATTGAAATTATTTAAATATTGAATATAGACGAAACATTCCATTATGATAATATTTATAATGGGACGGAGGAAGTATCATTTAATTTTCGAAAAAAAAGGCCAAAAATACGTTAAACGGCCTAGCAGCTAGTTGAAAACGTACAATGGCTAGTTGATTATTTAGTCGTAAAATAAATTTAATTTTAAAGCGACCATTAATTGAAAATTGTTTAGAGATTAAATTAATGTTTTAATTTCACATATACATGATAGTTTTTTTTAAAAAAAATTATGTGTTTTAATTTATTCAACGATTTTAATCATGTATACTGACATAGTTTCCTCTTTTTTAGCAACCATTCAAGATTATGACTAATTATTGTTAATTTTTAAGAATTTTTATAAAAATTCATGCAAAGCAATCAACATTCAACCGATATAGGAATTAATTTACTAATGGTATTTGTACTCCACGTGTATTTATTATTTCTTTCTCTCGCATAGGTATAAGAATTAATTAATTAATTAATTAAAAGCAAAAATAATAGTAGCAGTTAACTAACTAGTATATACACACAAAAATTGCGAGTTTATAACACAAATAAAACTAAAATAAAACTTTAGAGCTAATCAACTATCCAAAAAAAAAAACACTATACATAGCATAGGTAGCCAAATAATCAAGAAAGATATACACATTTAAAGAGTTTAAACTCGTTCCAAATTATTTAAACCGGAATTAATAGATTGATAGATGGATATATACATAAAATAAACAAAATTCTTCATCACCTGATATTGTAGAGAGAGAAGCCTTGGTGCCTATTTTCTCTCACTAAACTCCTAAACCGAGAGCAGTTTCGACGTCTAACTTCCATGCAAAACCAGCAGCAAATTCCATCCTCCACACATCGCACGCTACTATTTTATTCCATTTTTGCCCCTGCTTCGTCTGCTGTACCATCCTCACTCTGCATGCAAACGAGGGGGTAAAATAGGGCAATTTCTCTCTCACCATCAACCTCACCACCAACGCCCCGTTCTCCGCCGCCGCCATCCTTCTGCAGGCGTCGTTCACCCAAACCACGTTGTTCGCGCCGTCCGATACGAATCCCGGACACGTGTCGGCCTGCAGATTCATCAGGATCTCCTCGTCCGAGTATCCTAACCCTACTCCGCCATCTACGCACGTATCCGTCACGCGTTCCACCACTATCCACGTCCCCGCCGTTGTTACGCCGGCGACGTTGCTTTTGAAGCTAACTTCATCGCCGATTCGATATTGTTCCGGATCTACCGTATCTCGAAATTTCGCGGCGGTGCTCTTCTCGCTCTCGGATCTCTCCGGCAGCAGCTGAAGAGTCACCGCCGATCTCACAGGCGGCGAACCGTCGTCGACTCCTGATCTCCCCGGCGGCGAAGATCGCCTTTCCGGATCCGGAAGTTTCATCTTCGTAGGTTGGCGGCCGCGAACCCTAACGTACTTCCGCTTAGTCCTCCGCTCGTATTTGGTTCTCCCGTCGTGCTCGTCCGGATCTCCGCCGGCAGGCTTGGGCGCAATAGGCCGGAATCTGAGCATGAGTCGGTTCATGACCGAATAATGATTCTCCATGGATTTAAGTGGGAGATGAGGTCTCAGATCTCCATGGAATTGATTGATGATCTGAAAAAGCAAAAGATTTAAACGACAAATGAAAGTAATTAGGTTGGTGACACATGTGCGTGGTTTGAAAAGAGAAAAGGAGAGAGAGAGGTGGCAGTTAGGCGATGGAGGAATGGCTTAGCTCGATATACCATACATGAGGGGACACGTGCACCTGCTAAAGCTACTAGAGAGCAGCAGCAGCCCATCGACTCTCGGGAACCTTCCACACCCCCGACACGTATGTGCTTAAGCTTTGCATTTACACTCTTATTCTATGCTACCTTATTCTTATAAAATAATACTTATCATGGATTTCTACTTCAAATTTATAATTATTATAAATACTTTACACTTATATCTTAATTCAGGTTTAGTTTGTGACTCCAATTCATATTTGAGATCGCTTAAGAATGATTATCCAATTTGAATCCGACTGAATTATGATTATTTGAGTTTTGTACATCTATAATTCTGATACAGTATCTAATCGAAAAATTTTAAGCATTTATGGAAGATTTGAAACTTGTGCATGTGTGCTTTAAAGTTCTTCATTATCTACTTCATACAACTACTTGGTTACTAATTGTTATTCATTCACAAGAACACAATGCATATTATCTTCAATGTTCCCATTATTTGATATAGCTAACGTGTCATTACCCTAAACTGATAAAATCATGTACATGTGCCAAAACCGCGACAATGTGGTAGATTTTTGCTAGCAAAATTTGTTTGAATCAAGACAAGTACACGCCTATGTGTATATGCATGTACACGTGGAGGGTTTTGGGAGGTAGAAATTTATAGTATTGACTATTGAGGCGTGAAGTTTGATTGATTGGGCAATATTAATGCCACCATTATTCACCTAATTAATCATCCACAATTACTTCAAATTTAATTGATTGCGCCAATCACGATTCAAGTATAACATCACACTCATCGACACGTGTTGTTACTAGCTAGTTTGAGTTTGGCGACGCAGGATTTGCTGAGGACTATGATACACTCACGCACACATAATAAATATATATGTGAAAATGACCACAACAATATATAATTATATTGACATAAACACCCATATATTTGAGAGTGTTAAGTCTTGGTTGCTTCTCATTTGCTAATCTTAAAACCAATGCAAAGTCAGAACGTTTGCTCCTTTCTTTTATAGAAGCATGTTTTCGAATCGAAACCTCAAATCCAAATTAAATCCTATTATATAGATTCTTTTCACTGCACAATTCATGTTTGAATAGTTTGATTTTTGCCCTACATATATTTGATTGAACAGAATATTTGGCTGACAAAACAATATCATGCACTTTATTGAGTCTAATATAGCGATTAGCAGATGTAGAAAAAATATATGCTGTATATAGTTTGATGAGGGCTTAAGCCTCTCTCACGACATATATGTGTCATCCAATGATTATAACCACTCGATATCAAAATAATCGCTCTAAGAATAACTAAATTAGATAATATAATTGTCACACAACAACTATTTATTATGAACCGACAAGAAATTAGCTATATGTAAGTGATGAATGTGTTGTGAATAAGAATCGGATCATATATATATGATCAGCAAAATAGAGTATATATTAGACTAATTGTTTGTTAGACAAAGAATATAACAATAAAAAATAGTAAGACAATAGAAAAATAAAATAAATACAATAGAATGATTTTATACAGCAATTGATTAATTATATTTATAGTTGTGAATCCACTATCACTACTAGAAAAAATGCTTATAACGACCAAAAAATTTTATTGTTACATTAGCGGTCCTAATGACTGCTTCACGACCATTTCACGATCGATTTTTTTTTAACGATTGAAATTTTAGTTGTTAATAATTTTTTTTAAATGTATATTTTGTTATTTCTTTTAATGATCAAATTTTGGTCGTTAATATTACTCTCTCCATCCCAACAAAAGCGGTGCGTATTTTTTTTTAGCCGTCCCAACGGAAGTGGTGCATTTCCTTTTCTGGTAATAATTTACACTACAAACAATGTGGCCCCACACACCTTTACACACTTTTACACTATAACATTATTCTCCTTAAATCCCGTGCCGAAAAGAAGTGCACCGCTTTCGTTGGGACGGATGGAATATATATATATATTTTAATTTTTTAACGACTAAAAATTTGATCGTTAATATATTTTTTTTGTTATTTTATTTCTACTTTTATAATTTTTTTAATGATAAAAATTCAATTATTAATATCATTTTTTAAATATTTTTTAAAATAAATTTGTTAATTCTGTCGTTAATATTTTTCAATATTTTTTACTATCGGTCGTGAATATTAATTTTTTAATATTGTTGAAAATTTCTGAAAATCACTATATTAGAGCATATAATCTGCTAATCGATATATTAGAACATATATTCTGCTAATCGATATATTAGACAACGATTCACGAGTCTATATTTTTCAACAATTCTTTGAGCATATATATATTGATTTTAAAGAAATTTTCTAATTATAAACTCACGAGTCTCCCACTCAAATGAAGCTAAAACTAGATAGTTTGTATGTTTAACAACACAGCTCAACAGTTCCGCTTTTCGATACTTTATGTTATAGCACTATGAATTAGTACCGAATGCAGTGACATTCCTTCTTATTTATAGGCTACTTGAAGCTTAGAGAAGGATGAAAGGCTAAGAACGTGGATTACACTTGAGTCCAAAGTAAAATCCATTTTTGAGCTCAAAGAATACTTGGTGATCAAACATAAGCCACTTCTTCTATTTTCATGCCATTTGACTTAGTCTTCTTATTTTAATCTTCATCCATAACTAATTTTGTTAGCCTGCAAAACCAACTGACAACATTCTCCAAAGTAAAGGATAATATTATTTTAATGAAGAAGAAAAAATCAAATATAAATATTTGTGGAGTTAAATTAATTCTAGCAATATATATATATATATATAGGGTGTGGTTCTAGAGAGAACTACATTATTTGTGAGAACGTGAACCATCAAATCTAATGCATTCACTGTAAAAATTAATGCATTCGCTGTTAAAATTAATGCATTCAAAAAAATAAAAAAAAATCGCTCCCTTCAGGATTCGAACCCAGGATCTGCATTCATCCAACAAGATGATACATCCACCGTAGATCTTGATGATCGAATGGCTGAAAATGGTTCTCCGCTCTTTTTTTATTTATGGTTCTTTCTTTAACCTCTCCCTATATTATTAAATTGAAGTTTTATTAAAAAGAAAAAGGAAAAACCAGTGAAAGCACAAGGACGTAAACTAGGGGCAGGACCGAGGCTCAAGAAGGAGCTCGTCAAAAGAAAGAAAAAAAACAAAAAGAGGAAACGCAAGAAGCAAAAAACTTCAGCGTACAGAAACTCAATCTCAAGAATGATCCATGTTGTTGCAGAAGTCGTCCATCTCCATTTCATCCGACCAACGTCCTTTGGAGATATTATTCATAACACAGATACTAGCACTTCTGCTATTATCGATAACAAACTCCCTCGGCTTATAGCCCATATCCTCCGCATGACGGAGTCGATTCTTTATGCTATCTTCCAAAGGTTGTGGGACGCGCGGACGCTCCATACCCTTTGGAGGACGTCCCCGTCGTTCAGGTGGTGCTTGATCAACAAGTAATTGCATTCCCTGGCTAACCTGCTCCTCTAACCGATTAATACGACTTGCAAAATCTGGAGTAGGAGAGTCTTTAACATTCTTCCCAGACGGGGTCTCCATCTCAAGATCCTCGTCCACCTCCTCGTCACTATTAGCTGGCTGAATAATCTGCTTCAAAACAGCCGTATCCGGCCCGTAAACTGTATGGTCAGCCATCTCGCTTGATTGCTCCGCCGTCACCAAAGGGGCAAAGGAATTCCCAGACTTCTGTTCTCCCGTGGTCTGCTTCACTTGAGTACGCTCCGTCAGAGCAGACTTCACCTCAACAGCTTTAACAGATGTAACTTGCAAATGATCCGAGGAATCATTATTATCAACCGCTTCCAAAGCCTCAGTGTTACGCAACACCGAAGCTTGTACCACCGCCTTCCCGATAGCGTGCCATTCCGATCCGTTGTCCCTCTTTTCCACCTCATCTGTTGTCTTTCCCTGTGATTTGTCACCCTTGCGACATTTCTCCACCGAATGGCCCGTAATCTTGCATCGATGACAAAAAATAGGTATATATTCATAACTGAACTCCACCGAAAACTCGTGGTCCCCTCCATCAATATTAAGCGTCAGCGGCAAAGGCTGTGCCAAATCAATTTCAACCAACATACGCACAAAGTGTCCTACATCTTCAGTCATAGAATTTCCATCAATTTTCAACGGCTGTCCAAGCCAACTTCCAATACCCGAAATAACTTCAGGATGCCAAAACTCCACAGGCAAATAATAAATCCGAACCCACATCTGAGCGAGAGAAGAAGATTCCTTGTAGGGATTAAAGTAACGTACCCAATCACGTAAACGAAGCGATCCAACAGATAAATTCCATAAAAGATTAGCCTTGGCAGTGGCTTTATCCTCTTTCGACTGAAATCTAAGAGTATAGTAACCCTTTCCCATCGGCATCAAGTGCCAGGGAGAAGAAATTTTCCAAAGCAATTGAAGTTCCGCCTTTAACTCACGAGATTGCCTCGGCTTATCGCCTTTATTTAACAAAAGTCTGCCTATAAGAGCATGCTTAAACTTCTTCAATTGAGAATCCTGAATATCACGTGGTATAACAAGAGTACCCTGATCACCATGCCTAACCGGACGGAGGGCACGAAAATTATGCGCTGGTAAATCCGGCTGTCGAACCGTTGGAGGGGCAGTAATCCTAGCGTATGAAACGTTCTGTTGTTCAGTCGAATTCACAGAAACAGGTGCAGCAGGGAAATCCACTGTGCTCCTGAGATTAACTTGAAAGTTTTGCTTAGAAACCCCATTCGAGGGTTTCAAATGTTGTTCAAAATTTGCAGAAACCGAGGGGAGATTGAGGGCTCCTCTGTTTGCTGTCGGAGCGGAAGCAATCGGCGCAGCAACCCGAAAATCGGCGCTGGAGCCTTCAGCCTCACGCAGAGCAGCAAGATGAGGGAACTTCTGGGGAGAAAGAACAGTCAGGTGACGCTGCTGGGGAGACGCGCCCGATGTTCGTGGAGAAACATTGCCGGAGACCTCTTCCGTCGAAACCATCGGAAACTCGGCGCCGGAGCTGGGTGGGCGAAGGGCCGAGACCGGAGGTGGAAGAAGGACGGTGGCCTGTTGCAGCGTCGGTGGGCTGGAGAGTGGCCGAGATCTGGTCCCTTTACCAGCTCAAGAAGGCTGCTCACGTCCGAGATCTGCTCTGCAGCAGAGCCACGAGATCAATCGATCCGGGCAGCAGTGGCAGGCGGCTTCTCAGGGCGGCAATCTCGACTTCAGGCTGCCGGAGCTCCAGCTGGTAATGGCGGTGGCTTCAAGTGAGGTGGGCTGCCGGAGGTCAGATCCGTCGACCTCAGGCGAAGCAGTAGCAGATCCGTCGGCGGCGTTACCTCGGCGACGTCAAACGGCGGCTCCAGACGATGACAGCCGCTCCAGAAGGCGGCAGCAACTCCGAGCGAGCAGCAGCGGCTCCAGACGGCAACGAGCTCGCCGGCTAAAGGCGTCTCGTGCCGGGCCCTCGCCGGCCTCAAGCTACGGCGACGGTAGAAGATAGAGAGAGAGGCGTGCAAAATTTTTCTCCGATGCGTCTTTAACCTCTCCCTATATATAGATATGATTGAGTTATAGTGAGAATGACTATATTACATGAGAAATGAGAATAATGAATATTTCAATAATAAGTTCTTTGTAATGCATGAATAGTCGTACTCAATTAATGTGGTGAAACTTTCGTCCTTCTAGAATTTGAACCCATGCGAGAATTGACTATTCATGCTTTACAAGTAGCTTATTCATGGATTTATTGATTTATTCGTTAAATGATTCATGATTAATTCGTATAATTATTAGTAATAGGATTTGAATATCTCATTTTTCATATTTATTCTCATTTCTCATCATAAATAGTAGAATTTTTGAGATTCAGATCTTGTTACGATTTAGCCCTTGGACCCAATTACATATAAAAATTATATATTTTTATTTTTATGTAATAATATTCTCACTATAACCTATATATACATATATATATATATACATATATATATATAGGGGAGGGCTAGGGTGAAAACACCCCTTAGTGTATAAAATAGGAACATATATTGACCATAGATCTTCATATAATTAACGGTCAAGATCTAAAACAATCAAATCGTCCGATTCATGTCAATGAACTGTGAATTCATAACAAAATAGTTAAAAGGGTATAAGAATAAAACATTTTCTTTGACCTTCCGTGTACAGATTTTCAGTTCCTATTCTCACGCCTAGTAATTTGGAATGGTTGATTTTCCATATTTGAAATAATTACTCTGAAATTAATTGAATGAACGAGTAATCAATTCATTGTAAGTTACATTCTTTTTTATTCTCCTTTTCTCTTTCATCATCTACAGAACCAAGATTCTTTTTTTCTCTTTCATCGTTGCTTGAACTCAGCCTTATAATTGTCTGATATTTCTTTCATACGCGAATTAAATATCAGATGCGCATGAACCGGTATGATATATTGTATGATTTGGCTCATTGAATAAACAATGTGGTACGAATTGAACAAACAAACAAACGCAAATACCTGTCATGAATCACATAGTTCATTGCATGAATTATTTCTTATAGAACTAAATCAATTTTAAATAATTTTTGATTCGTGCCATATGAACGAGTGATTCACGCAATTAAATTTTTGATTTGTTCTGTACCAACATGTAATTCATGCAATTTGTATTCAAGAAATAAATATGTGCTGTTTGGCATACATCTGGAAAATAAATAATTATATATGAATGATAAGAAGAGAGATTAATATGTATTTTACGTGTAGATTATGTTTTGATATGTGAAGAATTTGATAGGATTATGGTAACCGATTCTGGACAATTAAAATGACAAAAAGATCCCCTAAGATTATTGGCGTCTATTTTGAAGGCTGATCTTTAGGATTAAATCCAGCCATAGGATCTAGAAAACAAAGGGGTGAGATCCATTCCTATTTTATACAAAAAAATCTGTTTTTATTTTAGCCCTCCTATATATATATATATATATATATATATATATATATATATATATATATATATATATAGGGAGAAGATCCATGGAGAATGCTAAATATTTTGAGAAAATAGAGAATGCGTGAAAAAATAACGAATGAGTCTATAATTTCGATGAATAAATCAATATAACGTATGAATAAGATTTTGGCCTTGGTTTGAATCCTGAGAGGGGCGAGATTTTCACTATATTACTGTATTTACTGAATACATCTGTTCATTAATTATGCTGATCTGTTCGTAAAATTTATAGATTTATTCGTTATTCTCCATTCTCTCAGAAAATATAATTCTCTATGGATCCTCCCTCCCCCTATATATATATAGAGAGAGAGAGGAGGGCTACGGTATAAACACTTTTTAACATATAAATTGCGAACTAGCTAAAATGTATGAATTTTATGTAGAACACGTATGAATTCGCTGTGTAGCTGTATGAATTGCGAAAAATAAATTATTTGCAACCTATGATATTCGAACTCGGGATCATGAATTCATCCAACAATGTGATGAATCAACCGTAGATCTTGATGATCTAAGGGCTGAAAATGGTTCCTATTTTATACACTTAAAAATGTTTTCATGGTAGCCCACCCCCTATATATATATATATATATATAGGGTTAGCTTCAATGGAGACCACTTCCCTATATAGAGAATAGAGACCAAATCAGAGCCATTGATCTCACCAAAATCAATGAATCAGATTAATCCGAATTCTTCAAGTTTAGGAATCCCGTAAATTCCTCATTTTCAATTCTGGGAACCAACGAACACCATTATTATGAACTTACGAACATACTAATGTTCGTCGATGTGTTCGTATAAAAAACAAATGAACATACTAATGTTCGTATAAAAATAAATGAACATACAAATAAACATACTTATGTTCGTAAGTTCATAATAATGTTGGTTGGTTCCCAAAATTGGAAAATGAGGAATTTACGGGATTTCCTAAACTTAAAGAATTCAAATGAATCTGATTCATTGATTTTGGTGAGATCAATTGCTCTTATTTGGTCTTCATTCTCTATATAGGGGAATGGTCTCCATTGAACTATTCCATATATATATATATATATATATATATATATATATAGGGAGAGGTTCAGGAAAGAACCATAAATAAAAGAAGACCGGAGAACCATTTTCAGCCATTCGATCATCAAGATCTACGGTGGATGCATCATCTTGTTGGATGAATGCAGATCCTGGGTTCGAATTCTGAAGGGAGCATTTTTTTTTATTTTTTTTAGTGCATTAATTTTAACAGCGGATGCATTAATTTTTACAGTGAATGCATTAGATTTGATGGTTCTCCCGTTCTCACAAATAATGTAGTTCTCTCTAGAACCACACCCTATATATATATATATATATATATATATATATATATATATGGGAGGGCTAAAATAAAAACACTTCTTAAAATATAAAATATAAACAATTTTCAGCTCTTAGATCATTAAGATCTACGGTTGATTAGTAACCCTGTTGGATGAATTCGTGGTCTTGGGTTCGAATCCTAAAGGTAACAAAAAATTATTTTTCACAATTCGTAACCATGTTGGATAAAATTCGTACATTAAAAAACGTTTATATTTATATTTGAAGAAGTGTTTTCACCGTAGCCCTCCCCTATATATATATATATATATATATATATATATATATATATATATATGGTGTGGTTCTAGAGAGAACTACATTATTTGTGAGAACGGGAGAACCATCAAATCTAATGCATTCACTGTAAAAATTAATGCGTCCGCTGTTAAAATTAATGCACTCAAAAAAAAAAAAAAAAATGCTCCCTTCAGGATTCGAACCCGGGATCTGCATTCATCCAACAAGATGATGCATCCACCGTAGATCTTGATGATCGAATGGCTGAAAATGGTTCTCCGGTCTTCTTTTATTTATGGTTCTTTCGTGAACCTCTCCCTATATATATATATATATATATATATATATATATATATATATATAATTAGGTTATAGTGAGAATACTATTACATAAAAATAAAAAATATATAATTTTTATATGTAATGGGATCCATTGGCTAAATCTTAACAAGACCTGAATCTCAAAACTCTACTTCAGACCAAGATTCAAAATTTTTAAGAATGGTCCAAATCCATTGTGTTTGATTTTTATAAGGTTTGGATTAAAGAAAAAAAAAAAGATCTGCATCCGCGGATCTAAATTGAGTCCAGGATTTACTGTCATCCCTAATTATATTCATTCTCAAATGTTTTTGGTCAATTTTAATAAACGAAGAGAACACATAAAAATTAAAGAAAAAACATAAATAAGAGTAATTTTATCCTTTCAAGTTCAAAATAAATATTTTTTTATATTTTTTTGTGTAATGAGTATTTTTTACTCCTTTCGTCCAACTTTAAGTGGCTCAAAACTTTTCGGCACAGAAATTAAGAAGAATGTGTAAATTGATTAAAAGTGGTGGGACATATACTCCCTCTGTCCCATTGATTTTGTATCGTATTCCTTTTTTGTTTGTCCCACTGATCTTGTTTCATTTATATAAATAGTACTCCCTCCGTCCATTAATTCATGACCTAAGTAGCAAAACACGGATTTTAAGAAAAAATGTATTTTTATTAGTTTAGTGGAGAAAGGGACCCACAATTAATGTATTGTTTATTAGTTGAGTGGAGAAAAAGTGTATTGTTTTGGGACCCACCAATTAAATATAAATAAAAACTTACTAAAAATGGATAGGCCTTGAGTTGGTGGACGTCCCAAAAAGGAAAGAAGGCCTTGAATTAGTGGACGGAGGGAGTAACAATTAACTAATTAAACAATAAGAATTCTTAATTACCTTCTCTCTACTACTTTATCACTTTATCACCTTCTATTTCCTACTTTATCACTTTATTACATTCTCTCTCCTACTCTCCTTAATAACCGTGCCGAAATCAAATGGGACAAGCCCAATGGGACAGAGGGAGTACTTTTTAAATAGTTAAATTTTTTCTTTTATGGAAACAGACTATTTATAGATTAGCTCATAAGAATAAAAATAATTATAGATTAATTTATTATTTTTTAAAGACCAATTTCTTTGATAACTCCTATAATCTATATAAATTTTATTTAATTAAGAGATTAGAAAATTTTAATAATAAAATTAAAAAATCATTTATCTTCCTAATTACTCCCTCCGTCCCATAATAAGTGGCCACATTCTTTTCGGCACGGAGATTAAGAAATTGAGTGTTATATGTTTTAATAGAGTGTGGCCTACAATTGTTGACCAAATTAGTGAGTAATTGTTGACTTAATTAAAGTAATTTTGGCATTTTTAGAAAGTGGCCTACAATTGTTGACCAAATTAGTGAGTAATTGTTGACTTAATTAAAGTAAATTTTTGCCATTTTTAGAAAGCAGCCACTTATAGTGGGACAGACGAAAAAGGAAATGTGGCCACTTATTATGGGACGGAGGGAGTATGAAAGTAGACGTCTATCCGAATAAGAAATGAAAAGGACTGCGGATGAATTTATTGAGGAGAGAGAAAGGAGGAGTGAGAGAGTGGAGAGCGAATGATGAGCACTTGAACTCAAATCAAATACGTGGCCGATTTTTTCCGACATCCTTAAATCCCTCAAACTCAAAGCTGTCAGCCAGGGTTGTTGGATCGAAGACGCGTGGTTGCTTAGATTGCCTTTCTCCAATTCTGATTGGTACTCACACTACACACACTATACGTATAATGTTACCATATTCCACTATCTCACTTTCTGGGAAAAAATTTCAGATATATAAGTTGACCGTCGGATAGTATTTTATACTCCATCTTTCCGTAAAATAAAAATACGCGTAGTTTTCATTTTTCATCCGTCTCATAAAAATATGCATAATTCATTTATAATAATAATTTTTTCATTAAACATCACAATTGATATGAAATTATTTCTCAACTCACATTACACTTTACAAGATTTTTTAAAACCCATGCCGTCTCAAACTATGCTTGTTTTTATAGAACAGAGGGACGGAAGTAGTACTATATTTTATTTTTTATTATTTTTAAGCAAATAAATATTCTCTTCGTCCCAAGTCCCAACAAAGTTAAATCGTATTTTTTTAGATCGTCCCAACGAGGTTGACTCTTTTTCTTTTTAAAATAAATTAAAATTACTTTTTCATTAATTTCCTGTTTTTTTATTTTACTTTTTCATTCACTTTTTTATTTTATTTTTTTAATTAAATACAAACTTCTTAAATCTCGTGTCTAAAAGAAACGTCTCACGTCCATTGGGATAGTGGGAGCATGTTTTTTAAAAAATAAGATCCTAGTAAATGCTAAGAAAAAGCAGACGAGGAGAGCAAGAAGATCAGAGCATATTAAACTTATAATGTTAGTCACTATGTGCCTGAATCTGTATAATGACAATAATTTTGTCACAAGTCGAATACACTATCAAATGATTTTGAAAATTATTTGTTCGTTAAAAAAAATGTTCCGCTTTCAACTGTGAATAGCTGTATAGGTAAAGTAGGGATAAAATCATATTCAAGTATGACAACTGACAAGTATACAAAAACACAAGTTAGTTTGCTAATAATATATTTTTTTTCTTTTCCTTTTTTTGTTATTAATAAACAAATAATTACAATGAATTTTAGCCTAAACTTTGACCTCATACATTAATCACTACATCGATGCACCCACAAAATATAAAAAACACAAGTTAGTTTGCCAATATTTTTTTTCCTTCTTTTTTCGTGTAATTTCCCGACACTACATACATCTTTGGCATATTTGTAGAGAGAGATGAAATAATATAGGCAAAATCAATATATTATTTGCCAACGGATTTGGGAAAAAACAAGAACAACCAATTTTGCAATATCATGTTTCTAAAAATAAAAAATAAAAAAATTGCAATATCATCAATCAGCAGAATGGGCACACAGCAAAAATCACATTAGTATCTCTTCATATTCATAAAGAGGTAGATAAAAATTAACGCTGAACTGCATTATACAGAGCACTAAGCAGTAACTTGATTCCTTATTCTTCACCAAATTGGGAAAAAATATTGTGCATTACCAAAAATGGCCAGCCTTTTTTAGGCAGCACATAACGACAGAACGCAAGAGAAAACACGATTATTGAGCGTTTAGTGTCCTTCCGTGAGCAAAAAGGGCGGTAGAGGGAATTTAGTTGACAACGTCGAGCACTAGCTTGCGCGACTTAAGAACAGACCACCTCATACGCCTGTAATAACCTGCTTGAAGGAGCGCTAGTGACAGGACAAAGATCCACTTGAATCCCATCTGCAGAAAATTTAGTGTTTGCTCACATGTCAAAAGGTGACGGGAGAAAACTTATCCTCTTCATTTTTTACAGTATATTGTGCACAATAAACTCACCAGCTTTCTCTCTTCCATTTCAGGCTCCGCAGCCCAGGTCAAAAATGAAACCACGTCTTTCCCCATCTAGAAGGACAAGCAGGGAATGTAACGGATGAGATGGATCGTAGATGACAAGGGGAAGCAGCGCAAGTATCAAAATTTGACATATTTTATGTATGTGTGTGTGTACAAAGATAACTCCATGCATCATAGAGGGTGTGAACTAGAAAAGTGATGAGCTCACCTGAGCTTCTGTTGCAGGGGTACCATCTTCGTACTCAACAGCCCCATCATTAAGCATTTTAGGCATGGCAATAGCGCCGCCAGGGAAATAAGGGTTATAATGCAACCCTTCACGAATCTAAAAGAGGAAATATCAAGTTAGCAAAGTGCAAAATACAAACAACCGGAATATTCTTGAAGAAAAGGCAACATCAATACAAGGAATTTATCAGTTATGAAATTGAACTCCACTTGGCTCAGAAGTCAGAGGTTAAGATTGTTAAATAAATAACAGAAAATTTTGCCAAACTTAATGTACTGCAAGACTTCTTCCTGAGTAACAACAAAATGGATTTGTAGAGGCAAGTGCCAAACATCCCATATATTAATCTGAAGCTACAACCACAAGTTATATTAATGACTCAAAATAATGTTGAGCTTATAAATGATTTGACTTAAGCAAGCACCAGTCTTGTGAAAAGTTGTTAAGATACATACTTTCTAGCAAGATCACATCATCTTTTATGACATAAGGATTTGTATAAAATGTTATAAAAACAACAGCTCATGCCAGTTGGTTCATACACAGGCTTCTTTTCCCAATATACTAAGTTAAATGACTGGTGAATTGCCACATAAGCTAGTTGTACTGGAAGTAAAACAGGGAAGAAAAGTTGAATAGACTTACAGAAACACCGGCAGGAGGATCACGATATCCAGTTAGAAGAGCAAAAACATAGTTTTGACCATTATGACGAGCCTAAGAATGCAAAAGTCTGCAATTAGCCATGAAAGACACAGAGTATTTCCAAATAAATTAAGTTGATGTAAAGCCAGGAAATACTTTGGTAATAAGACTTAAATCTGGAGGATAGGCCCCTCCATTGGCAAACCTAGCTGCTGACTCATTTTCATATGGCTGAGGAAACCGATCACTCAGTTTCCCAGGACGAGTAAACATCTCCCCCTCATCATTAGGTCCATCAACTACCTCAATCTCGGCTGCCATAGCCTTAGTTTCCTCCTCTGTGTATGCAACACCTACCAAGTCACGATATGAAATCAAGGACATGGAATGGCAGGATGCACATACTTGTTGGTAAACCTGGTGACCACGGCGAACCCTGTTTGAGATGGCCACAATATGTGAATTCAGTATTGAGACATAGGAAGTCGTTTTACAGTGCATCAGTGTTACTCAAACTAGTACTCAAGGAGACCTAATTCTATCGATTTGCAACTCTTGCAGCAAAACCATAAATAGATAAATCTGATTTTGATTCTGAAGATGATACTTTATTAGGTAGAATATAATGATAATTACTAGATAAGGAAATAAAATACTCACGAGGCATGATCGTAGGAACTTAGGATGCCAGCATGTGGCCAAGGGTAGTTAGGGGATTCCAAACCATGTTCTGCCTCATCACAGGAAGCAATTGACGCAAAACTTAAAAGCCCTGATACACCTGCTCCAAAGAGGGCCAATGTCCTCAAGCAGCTTTTGGTAGCAGATTCAGCACTCTCATGCCCTTTCTTCGAAATAAAAGATGATAAAGCTGGAGAACTCTGAGAGGAAAAGTTTGAAGTGATACCCCTCAGTGGTTTGTGGTAACAGACCCAACAAACTAGAAATAGAAAGTAAGTTCCAGAGTTCTTACAGCGACTTTCGATTGAAGTCTCTCTCTCAGCAACTGGTGAATTGCTCTACCCCCAAACATTGTAAATGAGAACCCTGCTCATTAAGAAGAAACAAGGGTGGGGGAACTTAGTATATATGAAGCAACTCTACTGATAGAAGATGAAGGAAAATGAGCTGCATTAAGACAGAGAGAGAGGGGCACGGGGGGCTACGATGGAATCATCATCATCTACATAATAAAACAGAAATAATACAATTCTTTTTGATGGAGATGTATGAAGACTCAGTAAGGTTCTTAGAGCATCGGCATCCATAGAGCCCCTTTGGGGGACAATGGACCCCACTTAAGAGCCCCTCCTCCACATTTTCATTTCTCATTTCTCAAATTTAAATGCATTTTAAAGTTAAAATAAATATTGCCTTTCGAAATTAAAAATTCATTAAATTGAAATTCAAACATCAAACTAGATTACAATTACAATAAATAAATAAAAATTACTTCCATCCTTAATGTTTTTTCAAATTTGAGGATGAAAAAGTGGTATTTATAGGCAAATAAAAGAAATAAAAAAATCCAAAGGAGCCATTGCTCCAACAGTTGTATTTTAAAAAACAAAAAGTTAAAAATTAATTTTTTTTGCAAAAAAGCTGTTGAAATTTGATTTTTTATTTTTTTTTAATTACTATATAGATAGGCGCGTGCCTAGCATGCGGCATTTTAAAAACAGCTAGAGCCCGGCGCGGAGGGATGAGTTGCCGATCGATGCGCAGGGGGGGGGGTGCATCGCCTGGGGGCTCTAAGGAGCAGGGTTTAAGGCAGATAATAGAGCCGTGATGAGGCTACTCTTAAGGGAGAATGTTTAAAAAATAAACATGAGATGCTTAGAGTTGAGCTTCATGTTTTGCCAAAAATAAGATCCAAAATGAGATGTAAAATGCCAAATGAATCCAGAATGATATTTCTTTAGATAACATGGATACAGGTAATTTCACAACCACTGTATGCTGCTAAAAACTTATCCATGTATGCCTTTTAAGATACAGTTTATATGCAATGCATCATACATGGAATTGATTCGTTGACTACCTCTTCTTTTTTATTTTTTTATGCATGCAGCTGTTTGGAAGGGTTGATGAATGTCTAAAACAAAAGTATGGTGTTATGGAGCATGTGATATCACGAAGCATTGAGTAGCCTCTGTTTCATGAAATATATCATAAATTAACATTTTCTTACACTATTTCTTTTCCTAGATACCATGCGACTATTTCCACACACCAATTCTTAATGTCCCAACCAGGAAAGAGGTTGCTAGTGGTTGCCACTGGATCTCCATCTGGCCATAGGTAACAGTATGCTCTCTATCTTAATTATATCATTCCCTGTTGAAAGAGTGTTCTCCCCTGCTATTATCCTACAGCTTATTATTCAAAAAGGTACTGCATTGTAATCACTATATTAAACCTAGAGAACAGGAAAAAGGGGAATATTATATGCACTCTCTGAGACTCTAAGGTACCATTCTTGCTAGCAACCAAGGTTTCTATCTGTTTATTCATTGCCTTCACAATGACCTCAGTTGCTGGGCAAATAGACAGTCACTCA